>NC_071996.2:89365520-89667291 GCF_028885655.2 Pongo abelii
TTGTATTTTTAGTAGAGATGGGGTTTCACCATGTTGGCCAGGATGGTCTTGATCTCCTGACTTCGTGATCTGCCCACCCTGGCCTCTCAAAGTGCTGGGATTACAGGCGTGAGCCACTGCTCCGGCCTTGGTGAATAATCTTAAAACTATTTATTTCTGCCTTTGATGTTTTAAGAAAACTGTGAGGCCAGGAGCAATGGCTCATGCCTATAATCCCAGCACTTTGGGAAGCCAAGGCAGGAAGAATCACTTGAGCCCAAGAGTTCAAGACTGGCATAGGCAACATAATGAGACCCCCATCTCTACAAAAAAAACAGAAAAATTAGCCAGGCATTGTGTTGCATACCCGTAGACCCAGCTACTTGGGAGGCTGAGGCAGGAGGAATTGATCGAGCTCAGTCAATCAAGGCTGATTGAGGGAGGTTAAGGCTTCAGTAGACCGTGATCATGCCATCACACTCCATCCTGAGCAACAGTGAGACCCTGTCTTAACAAAAAGAAAAAGAAAAATGTGTTAAGCCATGAGTCTTATAACACAGCATTAGTGTCTAAGGAGATATGTGTTGTGGGAATAGTAGATAAAATTACAGTATTTAATCTTCATTTCTTTATTTAGATACTATGGATAATTGGGATGAGAAAAAGCTGGAAGAAGTAGTGAACAAGAAGCACGGTGAGGCGGAAAAGAAAAAACCAAAAACTCAAATAGTATGTCCTTTTCTTGAATTGAGTTGCTGTGATATTTATCATTAGGGAGAATTATGTGGCAAGGTATTTGCTGCTATTTTCTATTAGATTATTCTGTAAGTTACTGGAAAATTTGATTTCATCAAGATAAGGTACATGAAGCTTTATTTTTGGAATTTACAAGTTAGATTTTATAGATTCTTGTTCAGAAATAGCTGAACAAGAATAAAACTATGTTACTGAAGTCCTTTAAATGCCATTTTCTGAGGTGAACTTTCTCAAATACGGATAAACAAAATTATATATCCAGATAAAAATCCCTATTTTTTTGCATACAGTGGAAGGAGGCCTGTTAAACTAATAATAATGTATTTAGTTTTAATAGGGATAGATTTTTAAATTTTAAGGTTTAAAATATTTCTACATATGAATTCCAAAATGAATTTTTGGTTAGGTAGTGGCTCTAATTCCAGGAAATGTACCTTTAAAAATTGGTTCTTGACGTCTCAAACTTTGCATTTATGTCTATATTTATAGTGCAGTTACAGTGAAAAGTCTTGCTGTGCTAGAATAATTCTAAATACTACATTCATACACATCTGCTATGTTTGTTTTTGGGGGCGGATACTGTTTGTTTTCTCTTACTTGCAAAGCTTAATACTTGAGGCTTAAATACGATTGTATCTTCTATCCAAGTTGTGAAGGGTCAATCTCTTTTGTATTCCTTTTGTACCTTGCTCCTGTATACTGCTTGTGATTCGTTTTTATTTAGGAAAGATCAAACCAAAGAAAATCATTTATTATATTTATTTTTGAGACGGAGTTTTGCTCTTGTTGCCCAAGCTGGAGTGCAATGGCGCAATCTTAGCTCACTGCAACCTCTGCTTCCCAGGTTCAAGAGATTCTCCTGCGTCAGCCTCCCAAGTAGCTGGGATTACAGGCATGTGCCACCACGGCCAGCTAATGTTTTGTATTTTTAGTAGAAGTGGAGTTTCACCATGTTAGCCAGGCTGGTTTTGAATTCCTGACCTCAGCAGGTGATCCGCCCGCCTCGGCCTCCCAAAGCGCTGGGATTATAGGTGTAAGCCTCAACGCCTGGCCTGATTTTATTTTTTATAGCTAACTGTATATTCTGATTTGGGGGCGTATATTTACAAAGGGTAACTGAAACAAGTAAGTCATTTTTGTATGATTTAGAATTTAGAACAAATGAAAACTTTGTATAGATTCGCCTTTAAGGGAATTTGCCATTGTTGTAAATATTTTAAGATAAACTTCTGTTGCATTTCTGCACAGAATAGAGGCTAGACAGAGCACCCTTATGTGCAGAAATGAATAGAATGTACTTGTGTAATAGAAGGTACTTGTGTGTATACTTGTTCCGTATACTTAGGCATTTACCTTGGAAATGGCCTACACTGAGCCACCGCTTGTGAATAATATTGTCTCTATAGGTGTGCAAGCATTTCCTTGAAGCTATTGAAAACAACAAGTATGGCTGGTTTTGGGTATGCCCTGGAGGGGGTGATATTTGCATGTATCGTCATGCACTTCCTCCTGGATTTGTGTTGAAAAAAGATAAAAAGAAGGAAGAGAAAGAAGATGAAATTTCATTAGAAGATCTAATTGAGAGAGAGGTAACTGGTATCCTTTTCCTACCATAAAAACTGAAAGCAGTATTTATTGTGAAATTCTAATACTTACCACTTGGGGGCAATAGCCTTTTATGAAAGGAAAAAAAAAATATTGTGATCTATTCCCAAAGTTGCCCTACTTTAATTATTCTTGTATGTGTAAAATGTTAACCTAGCCATAAACATTAGCCAATCATGACATTAATTTTAGGATTGTGAAACAGTCTTTTAAGTACTAGCTACTGGCTTATCAAATTGTTTCTGTAAGATTGAGTTACTAAAAATGCTTAGTTCTCAGATTGATTGAATTTTTGTAGTTTTAGATTTTTCGCCCTGATATCTTTTTTCACTAGTATATTAGTTATTAGCATACGTATGGAGGAAGACAACACTCTAGTTTTTAAATTATATGTTTTATCAGCTCTGGACTCAAAACACTCCCTCTGCTTATAGAAGGGAATGAGTCTGAAGAGGATATTCAGCCACTTGTCTTTGGCTCCGTACAAAACACAGTTTTATTCTATGAAAATTTTGAGATTATTAGAAACATTAGATTTAGGGTTGCGTATTAAAAACTATATCCATTTTGCCTTATTATTTAGTGTCTCACTCAGGATATAACATACTATAATAGAAAATGTAGACTTCAGAGTCAGGTATATTTGAGATGGTTTGTATACTGGTTCTGACACTTGTTAGCTATTCATCTTTGGTAAATTCTTCGTTACCCTTTGTTCACTTATTTTTGGGGATCAGTGCATTAGTGTGTGTAAAGCATTTAATACCTGGCAAGTGTTCAGCAAATTTTTTGTTCTATATATTTATTATTTGATTATTGGCCCTGAAGAGCAGGTGTTTGTTTGTTTGTTTAGTTTTATTTCTCATCTCCTCAGGAACACAAATGAAACTTGGATATTGTTATGGTGCTTTTTATAATATATTTATTATTTTCAGCAATTGATTCATGTTAAAACAATTTCTTATGACAAGTTACTCATCTTCAATGTTGAAAAGAAATCTAGCTCAGAATAATATATTTTTAGTGTTTGTATCTCTGGATACTCATTTTGCTCATTGCCATGTAAAGTAAAAAAATACATATATTAGCTTATTCAAATGTAATATCTTCAGGATAGTCATGGGCAAGGAATTAATCACATTAAGAGAAAACTGCTACTAAGCACTATTTGAGGTGACTTCTGTGGAAAAAAAATTAACTCTTTATCATTGCAGCGTTCTGCCCTAGGTCCAAATGTTACCAAAATCACTCTAGAATCTTTTCTTGCCTGGAAGAAAAGGAAAAGACAAGAAAAGATTGATAAACTTGAACAAGATATGGAAAGAAGGAAAGCTGACTTCAAAGCAGGGAAAGCACTAGTGGTATGTCTCAGACTCACCCAAACTGATTCTTTATTCTTCCATTTTCAACTTCTGTGTCATGCAAGATTTTGTCCCTATTTCATCAGTGACAAAGAATGTTTAGATTTTTGTCCTGAGTTGATATATTTGTGTGTCTGAATAGATCAGTGGTCGTGAAGTGTTTGAATTTCGTCCTGAACTGGTCAATGATGATGATGAGGAAGCAGATGATACCCGCTACACCCAGGGAACAGGTGGTGATGAGGTAAGAGGAAGCTTTGTGCCTTATCTCCTTACGTTAATTGGAAGAAACAATAGAAAATACTGCAACATGGTTAAGAGCCACCAACATCAGAGCCACAGTGCCTGGGTTCAAATCCTTACTCCAACCATGGGAAATTAATCTAGGCCTCCACCCTCATCTAATATGGACATAACGATTATCTCTACATCATAGAGAGTATGTGAGAATTAAATGAGTTCATGAATTAGTAGTTCTTTATACAGCTTAGGACAGTGCCTAGTATGTGGTTGAGTGCTATATGTATTACCTGTAAAAAGTATGTTTTGTCCTCCCTCTAAAAGAAAGAGTTATTTTTTGTTTAATATTTTATGCTTAAAGTTATGGGACAAGTGCACTAATTTAAAACTGCAATGTGGGGAGCATGAGACAATAGCACAGTCATTTGGTTGTTGACAGATTTCGTAATAACAGATAACTTACTGTTCATTTTTTGTGTACTTACAAAATTCTGGCCTCTGGGTTGAAAGAAAAAAATCATACTCTATATATAAAAATGTGATGGCAGAGGAAGAAGTTTCATATAACTCCTTGCTATTCTTTTTAAAAGAAGTTTAGAAAAAATAATTTTGACGATAGATCTTTTGTTTTTGTTTTTTATAGAGACAAGGTCTGGCTTTGTTGCTCAGGCTGGTCTCAAACTCCTAAGCCCAGGTGATCCTCCACCTCGACCTCCCAAAGTGTTGGGATTACAGGTGTGAGCCTCCACACCTGGCCAGTAATTGGTCTTTTGTTTTCACTTGGATCAGTGATAATTTTGGCTCATTAAGGTAAATGTCAGAAGTAAAAGAAAACTGTTCTTATTTGTAACAACTTTCTTTTCTATATGTTGTTAAAGGTTGATGATTCAGTGAGTGTAAATGACATAGATTTAAGCCTGTACATCCCAAGAGATGTAGATGAAACAGGTATTACTGTAGCCAGTCTTGAAAGATTCAGCACATATACTTCAGATAAAGATGGTAAGTATGCTAACTTTTGCCTAATTTTAAGAAGTAGGAAGTTATCTAAGGGGGGTTATACCAGGCTTGGCAAACTTAGATGTGTGCAGGTACCAGATTGGTAACATAAATGTGTGGTTTGACCATAAATAAAAGCAGTAATAAATAGTGAAAGGCTGTAGACATGAGCAGCTGGGTGTATATTAAAATCATTAATGGAAACTAGAAGGAGACAAAAATGAGCTTGGAGTTAAAGTCAATGAGTTCACTTTGGGACCTCACGAGTTTGAGATTTTTTGATTATCAAAAGTGCACTGTCTAGGATATTGTGTAGACATGAACACGCTGCAAAACATCAGTGTTTTGGGGTAGGTAAAAGAAGAAATGCTTAGGAAAGACATTGAGAAGGTCAGAGAAAAATTAAGAAACAAGTTTCCAAAGAAGCAAGTAGGATGAAAAAGAATATAAATAAGTTACTAGTTGTAATTGGTTATACGAATAGGGTGCCAGTTTCATTGAGACTGCAATGATAACAGTGAGAAGAAAAATGAATACAGTCCTCTCTCTCTTAATGTTTAGAGGGAAGACATGGTCATGGGAAGGGCTTTTTAGGATATGGAAAACCTAAATGTATCTGTAGCTCAGAGGAAGAGGATCTGGTAAGGAGGAAAAATTGATGATAAAAGATTAGTTGTAGAAGCAAGACATGAAAATATATAAAAATATAAAAAAAGATTAGTTATAGAAGCAAGACATGAAAATATATAAATCATGAGTTAGGTATGAGAATGGAGGGAAGGCTGTCTAGGATTGTTGGTATAATTTATGTCTAATTGTGCCTTGAGTTAGGTACTTGAAGAAAGGGGTAAAAGTTTGGCATGCTTGCTCTGGGAGAAAACGGCACAAGAAATGCCCATTAAGGCAAAAGCTGAGACAGAAAAGGCTGAACATTATTTTTACAATAAAAGCACGCAAGCTGTAACTTGAAAACCAGCTTGCCCTCCCAAGATCTGAGAGTGTTAGCAAACCACTATCTTGCCAGTATTCAGATTGACTTGCTCTTTGTAGAAGTAGGGGCTTTGGTGACAATAGGCACAACTGCAAATAATTCAGAGATTATAAAATTCCCAAGACTTTGTCATCAGAGATGTTTGAAATAACTAAAATCTAAATTAGGCTGTTAAAAAATGTCTGTGTAAATGTCAATGGCATTGAACAAGAAAAGGCAGCATTTTTTTCCTCTCATTTATAACCTAGAAGGAAAAGTAGCTGTATAGCACTATGTTTTTTTAACAATTTGAATACATGAAGAAGATTTTCTGCTGTCACAATCACAGCATTACAACAGCATGATTTAAATACTATTTGCAAAACCAAAAGCCAAGTAGCTGCTTATATTACAAACATTTTTTTGGTTTCCATAACCATTTATTCAAATAAAATATTATATGGAAATTGACTATTTAAAATCTAATTGCTAGGTCATGTAGGGAACACAGAGGTGTAGAAGATTGATCCTGCCTTCAAATGTATAAACCATTAAGCAGTCAAATGTCTACAGTGAAAAACAGTATTTTATAGTAGGTGTAGATAATTGGCACAAATAAGCTCAGAAAAGAATGATCAGTTCTTGCTGGAGTAATTCTAGGGAAATGGCTTTCATGGAGAAAAGGAAAAGAGGTAGTGTGGTATCAGTCTATGTTGTCTGTTGCTAATGCAGAATGGTGTTTTCTGCTTCTACGCCTTACTGATTCCAGTTTTTATTTTTAGAAAACAAATTAAATGAAGCTTCTGGAGGTAGGGCTGAAAATGGTGAAAGAAGTGACTTGGAAGAGGACAACGAGAGGGAGGGACCGGAAAATGGAGCCATTGATGCTGTTCCTGTTGATGAAAATCTTTTCACTGGAGAGGATTTGGATGAACTAGAAGAAGAATTAAATACACTTGATTTAGAAGAATGACACCAAACACGTCGCTGAAAAAGTTAAGTCAGCTCAGCCTGAGTTGAAATTGACTACATTAATTTCTTTCCACCTAGAATCAACAGGATGTTTATTTCCTATGCTGATTCTGGAGGAGTTAACCTCCTGCAAAAAAGGAATATTGTCCCTTCGTCTTCTCTTCTGACTTTGGCTACATCTCATAGTAAGTTCAGAGTAGTTAATGATAAATTGAAAATATAATGGTCATTGCAGAAAATGATTGATTGTTGTAACTGTCCACCCAAGTAAGAAGTGTATCTGCCTTTCCATCTTTTGGTTTTCATTTGGGCATGTGCTATTACCAGAAACAACAAACTTACATTTAAAGTACCCTTCATTTGACACAGTTTTTAATGAGTGATTTAATTTCCTTTGTATTTGTATGTTTAGAAGACTGCCTAAAACATGAGCACTGTACTTCATAAAGGAAACTGCGTGTGCAGATTCAGTATTGTATATCTTTGGACAATTAGATGGACATTTAAAATGGAACTTCTTTTATCTGACAGGATCAGCTGCAATGCCCTGTGTTAAATTGTTTAAAAGTTTTCCCTTTTTTGCCAATAAAGTTGTAAATAAAGACCATCGTACATTAAAATCCAAATATGGGCCTTTTTTTTAAGTTTTTCTATGAAAAATTTAACATTTCTAGCTTGAGGATTTTAAATACCTGTTATAGTATCACATAAGGCATGTTTTCTTAATATTTACTACAGAAGCATCTAGAGTACTTGACAGTACTACAATGAGTTTAATAACACAAATACTAAGCTTCCAAAAAGAGACTATAGGAGATGTTATATAAAAGAGTAACTTCTGAATTGATACAACATCAACCAAATTAAATATCACCTGCAGTTGAATCAAGTAATGCTTAAGAATTGTTGTTGAGATCCATGGTGTTAAAATAGTACATACTAATGTAAGTATAAACAAATTCACCAGAAAACTTTGGGCTAAGGGTCTTTGGCACTAAGAGCCCCTGAAAAATTAGGGTGATAATACCTTTAAAATGGACACAATTTGCTAATGACATATTTAGTACTAGCTACACCTTTTTTATTGTTACGTTGTGTATTTTCAAATAATATGCTGCTTTTGTTATTTGCAAATATAAATGGATTTTAAGGCAACTAAGATAACAGCACTAAAATGTCAGGTGAGCTGGACCCTAATCTCATTTCTGCCTCAGATAAATTATATGATTTTTAAATCTCTGAATCTTAGTTTCTTTATTTGCATATTAAGGTTAAGATTCAATCATCTGGCCGGGCATGGTGGCTCACACCTGTAATCCCAGCACTTTGGGAGGCCAAGGCAGGCGGATCACTTGAGGTCAGGAGTTCAAGACCAGCCTGGCCAACATGGTGAAACCCCATCTCTACTAAAAATACAAAAATTATCCGGGCATGGTGGTGCATGCCTGTAATCCCAGCTACTCAAGAGGCTGAGGCAAGGGAATCGCCTGAACCCAGGAGGCAGAGGTTGCAGTGAGCCAAGATCATGCCACTGCACTCCAGCCTGGGCGACAGAGCAAGACTCTATCTCAAAAAAAAAAAAAAAAGACTGAATGATCACTAACGTACTTCTAAGTTGTAAAGCCTAAGAAATTCATGATTGCAAATCTTGTCAAATGATAACATCAAAGTTGATAGAGAAATTGACTTCCTAGTTGTTTAGTACTAGTACTATATAACTGACAGTTTTTAAATATGGAACATCAGGAGCCAAGTTTATTTCCAGCTACAATGAAAGTGTACTTAAATACTTCATATATATACTTTATATATTTAAAAAAAAGCTTGAGTTTTAAAGTTTATGTTCATGAAAGATTTGTTCCATTTTTTTGTGAAAGTTTAAATGGTACTTGCTGCATTATTTAATAATGAAACATTTTCAGAATAGTCTAAAGAGCTTAAACCTTTTTTCTATTTTGAAGTCATCTAAAACATTTTCTAAGAATTTATCTTATGTATAAAAGTTAGAATCCGTTTACTTTAGACCAAGCTTTTCCAACCTGAGGCCCGTGTGCCACATACCACCCAGAATGGCTTTGAATGTGGCCCAACACAAATTTGTAAACTTAATTAAAACATGAGATTTTTTTTTTGGCAATTTTTTTTTTAATCTCAGCTATCGCTAGTGTTAGTATATTTTATGTGTGGCCCAAGACAATTCTTCCAGTGTGGCCTAGGAAAGTCAAAAGATTGGACACCCTTGCTTTCGACCTTAAGTTTGGGGGCTTTTTTTTTAATCCTGTATATAAAGTAGGGCCATATAAACAAAAGGATGCTGCAAGATTTTAGGTGTGTTTAAAACATTACTATCTTACAGCAAATAATGTGATCTCAAAAGTCAAGTTGTTTTTTAGTAAGTGTATCGATATAAAGCAAAATGGTTCAATGTGGAGGTAATTTTTTATACCTGCAAGTCTTTAATTACTGAGTGGCCTTCCTCTACCTTGCCCTGAAATTTCTTCCATTATTAAGACAATACATGCACAGAGAATGCAAAAGTATTTTAATCTGAGAGAATCAAAGTGCAAAATTAAATCTGCTTCTAAAATTATAGTACATTTCAGAGGTTTATAGAAATAATTTTTGTATTCTCAGTATAGTTACTCAATATTGGTACAGTTAATCTGAAATTGGCTCTACTTTTCCAAACCCATTTATATATAAATAACCCTTACAGCCTATAGTGATCCCATGTTTGCCGGAATCTTTCTAAATTCAAAATAGAGTCATGTGTCACATAACAAAGTTTCAGTTGCCTCTGAACTACATATACAAAGGGGTCCCATAAGATTATAGTACCTGTATTTTTACCTTACCTTTTCTATGTTTAGATACACAAATACCATTGTGTCATAATTGCCTGCAGTATTCAGTACAGTAACATGCTGTACAGGTTTGCAGTCTAGGAAAATAGGTTATTTCATATATTTCATATAGTGGTAGATGGTAGGCTTTACCATCTAGGTTTGTATAACTATGATGTTTACACAACTGAAATCACCTAACAATGTGTTTCTCAGAACATATGCCTTAGTTAAGTGGTGCATGACTGAAGTTACATTGTGAATTTTACCTTATTTTTGCACAGATGGTTTATCAGATGCTGTAAGCCCATCATACATGGACTGATATAAATTGTATAATTGTACAATATATTTTTAATGTGTATTATTCAGCGTTGACCGTTAAGTGATTCAGAATGTGATAGCAGTGAGATTACAGGATCAGATCATTAAGAAAGCATTGCATCTATCAGGTTTTAACACATGAAGTGGACAAAGGGAACTTATGGCAGACGTTCATACAGATAATTAGTAGAATTATTATATGAGTTCTCTTCTTGTTCTGGGTACTTAACTTTGTATAAAGAACTTTCAGAATCACAGACGAGATTTCTACCTATGTTAAGTATATAACTGTGATGCTGATACATATATATATCCACATACACTATTATGTTAATGCTTCTAGGTACTTAGCACACCATTCATATCATATGAACTCAGATATATGTTGTAATAAATTCGTTTCAAGGAATACCAGATGAGAGGATAAACTCCCAAAATCTTGTGTTTTGGGTTTTTGTCTCTTTTTTTAAGCATATATCTTACTGATGATAGGTGTTCTCTGAGAATAAAGATAACACTTTACTTTTCAATTAGTAGAAATTACTAGAAGCTGAACTCTAACTAGAATCTGACATCTGCAAAATTTTATAATATCTTTAGAAACAAACCCAAATGAAATAATAGTGCAAAATGTATTTTCACATTTTCTCCTTTTAATGTTGTATTTTTTAATTGTTACTCTTTGTTAATGTCGAAAGAAGCGAAAAGGAGATTAGTTTTCATTAGTTTCATTAATATTGTGTGCTTTGCCACACGTACAGTGCTTGTATTGGGCACTATAGATAGCGTGAACTATATGACAGTTTAAGACATGGTCTCAGCCTGATTTGAGTATACATGTTAGAATGAGAAAATCACTATATAAGGCAGAACTAGTAAGTTCCTGACCATTAACAAAGATGCCTTTTCAATTAGACTTTGCAGTATTTTACATTCAGTTTCATTGAGTTTTTTTTTTTAATAAAGATTTTCTTTGTGAAGATAATATGATGGACATTTTTCAGACAAAGGTGGTTATTTTGTACTCAGTCCCCAGAGGCATACATTTCTGTTACAGCTGATCTGGTTTTCAAACAGATACATGTAAAATGAACTAGTCCTTACGGGACTTAAGCATCAGGACTTAGTTTCCTGATTCCTATGAGGTTAGCCTTATATTATAAACCAAAAGACAATGAAATACTAACTACTTTTTTTTGCCAATTAATCTCTAGGGTGTTTTCAAAGGACCATATATCAGCTTCATTCCAAATGTGTTTCATTTCACCTGTGTGACTCCTTTAAACTATATTTTTATCTAAGTCTTAGGAAACTGTATATTTCAGTGACAAAGATCATCAATATGACTTAAGAATTTTTTTATGTTGCCATATTTAATTGATGATTATGTATTTTGAATTACCTTGTTTTTACAGCATGTATGGAAATATATCAAAGAATGTATAATTAAAAGTATTTAAAACCTCTCAAGTTAGAAGTATAGTATATAATATAGTAATTATATGGATCACTTCATGATTGTGTATTATATATTGGACATATTTCACATAAAAGAAATTTAATGCATGAGAAGTAGAATCCAATGTGTTAGGAATCTTCATCCGTGAATTTTTACACGGTGCTGAATAGGTACTGAAAGTAAAAATTTTAGTAACTAAATCTGCCGGGTGCAATATCATGTGCCTGTAGTTCCAGGTATTCTGGATTCAAAGGCGGGAGGATCACTTGGTCCCAGGAGTTCGAGCCTGCAGTGCACTGTGATCTGTGACCAGCCACTGCACTCCATCCTGGGCACATAGTTGAGACCTTGTCTCTTTAAAAAAAGCAGGGAAGGGGATGATTACATCTTCTTTGATAAATTGATTATGAGAATATTTCATTGAAAAACTAGATAATTTGTGGAGATACATTGTCAGTTGTATACAGACTAATTAACTACATTGGTGATTCACTCCATGGACCATTTTCTTCAGATATGTTTGGAATTATTATCTATTCCTACACTTATTGCACTAATGACTCACCTTAGAAGGAAAAGAAAAATTTTAATTTACTTTTAAAAATGTTTTTTGATTGAATAGATAATTGTGTATATTTGTGGTTAATTATTATTTTACACTCCAGACCTATTTCTGCCCCTGTAGGAAAGAAACTTAATCACTGATATTTTCAGCCTGTCAGATACCACTGATATCTTCAGTCTAGTTTTAAGAAAAACTAGGACTAAGAAGAAGTATATAATCAAGTTCAAGCTAATCATGGCCATTTTTAAGTTACTTGGTCTTTTTTAATACTTTTTCCCAGAGCAACCTTCTAAATGGAAGGGCAAAGCCTCAACTATCTAAAATGCAGCTTTTAAGGACTCTTAGGTGTATGAAATGCTTTATGTACGGGAGATTCCGTCTATGCCTTGACACCCACACCACTCCCACCCCTGTTCTCTCTTCGAAGAAGGTTTTTGGCAGCAAATAATTCTCTTTAATTATTATAATTAAATATTTTTATATATTTAATTCACATTAGGGATAACAACTAAGAAAATTATTTAATTGGCAGGTTTATTAGGTAGTTATTGATTGATGACATGTATAACAGTCCAAATGGTATGATAGGTGAAGCCAGTGCAGTCTCACATGCCTGCAATCCCAGCACTTTGGGATTGCTTGAGCCCAAGAATTCAAGGTTGCAGTGAACCATGATTGCATCACTGCACTCCAGCCTGGGTAACAGTGTGAGACTCCATCTCAAGAAAAAAAAATTTGTATAAAGGGTGAAGGTTTACCCTTTATTAAAAAAAGAAAGCAGAATCAATATTAGAAGAGACAGAAGTATTAACACAGATGAGTTGTCTATAAGAAGATGAGAAAAAGTGAGCTACCACCTCATAATGTTTAAAAGGCTGCGGGGGGATTCACAGGAACATAGTTCTATAGCATGCTAATGATTATATACCTCTGTGTTCATATACTGCATGCTACTGTACAAAAATAAGACTATCTAAAAATACAGGAATGCAAGGAATAAGTGAATATCATTTAAAGAATCAGTTCTCTTGATAATCCATTTGCACAAAATCGAAGGTTTCTTATGGGCAAGTACATAAATGTACTTTTCACTTTTTACATGTGAGTATCATGTGCATGTAAAAGAAAGGGAGAATCTCAAAGACTTCTATAGCTAGAGATGACAATATTCTTGATATTGAATAATCATGTTGAATGCCTTTTAAATCTCTCTGAATGCGTTAATGTAAAATATAACACTTTTAAAAGGTAGCACAGTTCCCTTCCACAAGTTAGCTGACCTCCCTATTTCAAAATTGTGGAATATGACTCACCAGAGAGGCATTTGGCAATTAATTTCAATCAACTATTGCTAATAAGGGATAAACTACAATAAAATCCTCAAAATTAAGAGCCAACTATTCCTTGCTCAGATGTCATCCCCCCTCCCCCAGTTTGATTATGTAATCTGTACAATTATACGAAGAAATACAAGATTAAATAAGGTGAACTTCTGTTGAAGAGAGAATACCAGATAGTACACTTCTTTTGCAGATTTTTTAGAAATACTGAGTTTGAATTTTCAAAGGAAAGAATTTTAGCATAAGATAGCCATATCAAAGCGCTTTGTCATTTCAACAAGCACCCTGAAATTTTTTATGTTAAACTAGAAGTGCTGTGAAAGTGCAGTATAGAATATAATTTTTATTGTGTTTAGAAAAGCGTATTATACTTATTAAGTCATTTTTAATCTTTTTACTGAATACTTAAATGTTCCAAAAATGATTTTCAGAGCATTACTGGACATTTTAATTAAAAATAATTAGTATGAGGAGATAGAGACAATGGTAACTATCTACTACTACTCCCTGCCCCCAGCAAAAAAAGTGCCATTCAGGGAGTAGGAAACCGCAAAAGTAGAATTTAAGTTTTCCTGAATGGATTTAACCTGTTAGCATTTAAAAATAGTATTTTGTGGTCAGTCATCTTAAGCTTGTCTCTATTTTATCTATATTTACATAGTTTTTATTAGAAATAACACCCACTAAAATTTAACAGAAACTTTGTATGCTGCCTAGAATGCTACTAGTTTATTGGAAGTCAAATAAAAATATAATTTTTTAAGGTTTCAATAAGATTCTTATGATTCTTAAATGTGTAATATAATATATTACTGCTCATTCTTCTTAAACAGAATTGCCTACTGCTAACAGTTTTGAAAAGATTGTCCATCTTTTTCATCTCTTCCCTTTGATAGTTGAAGATCAGAAGACCAAACACAAAATTCACTGTCAGAACTTGTCCGGAGGCAAACAGTAAAAGCATAGGAAAAATATTAAAGTGAGCCAATAACAAACTTAAGAGCTGCTAACAGGTTTATACTTGCACTTACATTTTTATATCTGGCTTAATTGCATAAGTAAATGAGAATCAACATACTTGACTGTAGAAATGAGAATGAGCCCTCTATGAGAAACAGAACAATATTTTGGATTGGTTTTGCAATGGTTTTTACATGGAAATTTTGGCCACAGTTTTAAGTGAAATATATTTTTCTTTTTCAAAATGGGAGCTTATATAGTGACTTATTAACATCTAAAAGTATAAAATAAACCAAATTTCAAAGAGGTAAATTGAGAGAGATGTTTGATTAATTCCTCTGGTAAAACAAAATAGCTTTTCATAGATCTTTACTAAACTTTTTAAACAGCTTTAAGGTATATTTGACACAATAAACTATACATATTCAAAGTGTACAATTTGGTGTTTGACAAATACATTTATTTGTGAAATCGTAACAAGATATAATCTACATATTCATCCCTCCCAAAAGATTTCTTATGCTCCTTTGTAATCCTTTCCTCCCCAAACACCAACCACCCACCAACTCCAGACAAGCACTGGTCACGATAGATTAATTTATAGATTTTTAATGATTTTATATAAATGGAATCATATAATATGTACTTTTCATTTTACTTTTACTCAGCATAATTATTTGGAGATGTATCTATGTTATTGCAGATATCAGTACATTCCTGTAAATTGCTTAGTAGTAGTATTTTGTATGGATCTGACACTGTCCATTCACTTGTTGATGGACTTGTGTTGTTTCCAATTTGGAGCTACTACAAATAAAGTTAATATGAATATTCACATACAAATCTTTGTATGAACATATGGTTTCATGTCTTTTGGGTAAATTATAGGAGTGGAATGTCTGATTCATATGTTTTAAGTTTTTAAGAAATTTCTAGTGTTCTACAAAATGGTTGTGCTATTTTATATTCCCAATGGCAGTTTGTAAGAGTTCCAGGCTGGGTGCAGTGGCTCACGCCTATAATCTCAGCACTTTGGGAGGCCGAGGTGAGTGGATCACATGAGGCCAGGAGTTCGAGACCCACCTGGCCAACATGGCAAAACCCCATCTCTACCAAAAATACAAAAAATTAGCCAAGTGTGGTGGTGCACCTGTAATCCCAGCTACTCCGGGTGGGGCTGAGGCAGGGCAATTGAATTAGGAGGTGGAGATTGTAGTGAGACAAGATTGCACCACTGCACTCCAGCCTGAGCAACAGAGTGAGACCCTGTGTCAAAAAAAGTTCCAATTGTTCCACATCCTCAGTAACACTTGATGTGGTCAGTTTTAATTTAGATCTGTAATCCATTGGGGTTAAATTTTGTATCTAATCAAAGTTTGAATCAAAGTTCACTTTTTTCCTTGTGGTAAACAATCCAATTGTTCTAGAATCATTTGTTGAAAGGACTATCCTACATTATCTTTGCACCTTTGTCAAAAACCAACTGATTATCAGTCAATGGTGCTTTGTTTTTTTAATTCTGTTTTGATTCATTTTTCTATTTGTCCATCTTTACACTAACACCATACTGTCTTAATGACTACAACTTTATAATAATTAAGTCTTGAAATCTGATAGGATGAGTCCTCAACTTTCTTAATCTTTTTCAGAGTGACTGGCTATTCTAGATTCTTTGCATTTCAGTGTACATTTTAGAATCGGCTATTGATTTCTACCAAAAGAAACTGCAGGAATTTTTGTTGAATTTGCATTAAATCTGTAGATCAGATTTATGGAGTTGACATCTGATATAGTTTGGCTGTGTTGCCACCCAAAATCTCATCTTAAATTGTAATCTCCATAATCCCCACGTGTCAAGGGAGAGAACAGTTGGAGGTAATTGAATAATGGGGCAGTTTCCTCCATGCTGTTCTTGTGATAGTGAGTGAGTTCTCGTGAGCTCTGGTGGTTTTATAAGGGGCCCTTCCCTCGTCACTGGGCACTTCTCTTTCCCGCCGCCCTGTGAAGAAGGTTTCCCCTTTGCCGTCTGCCAGAATTGTAAGTTTCCTAAGGCCCCCAAGCCGTGCTGAACTGTGAGTCAATTAAATTTCTCCTTTATAAATTACCCAGTCTGAGGCAGTTCTTTATAGCAGTATGAAAACAGACTAATACAATGTCTCAATGTTAATATTGAGCCTTCTGACCCATATATATATTCATGTGTTTAGGTCTTTTAAAATCACTTCAGCAATAAGTGGTTTTTTAAATTTCAGTTCACAATTGTTTGTTGTTAGTATATAGAAATACAGTTGACTTTTGCATTTTAATTTTATCATGCTACCTTGCTAAACTCACTTATTCTAGTAGCCTTTTTGTTGATTTCACATTGTCTTCTACATAGACAATCATGTCCTGTGTAAATGAAGATGATTTTCTTTCTTTCCAATCTGAATACATGTTATTTCTTTTTCTTATGTTATTGCATGAGTCAGCGAACTTATAGACAGTTTTATTGTTTATGTACTGTCTATACCTGCTTTCATGCTACAATGGCAGAGTTGAGTAGTTGCCACAGAGACTGACAGAAAAAGTTGGTCAAATTCTGCCTTACTGTGCTGGTGATGAGAGCAAACATTCTTGCCTTGTTTGTGATCTTAAGTGGAAAGCATTCGGTCTTGCATGATTAAGTAATGACGTTAGCTGTATATCATAAATGCACTGAGGAATTTTTTTTTTTTTCTGTTCCTAGTTTACTGAGACTTAGTGGGGAGTTCCTTTGTATTTTGTTTTAATCAAGAATGGATTTTGGATTTTTTCAAATCTTTTTCTGAATCTATTGAGATGATCAAATGGCTTTTTTAAAAAACTTATTAATATGGTGAAAACAGCCTGAATTCCTAGGATAAACCCCATTTGAGCCTGATACATTTTCTTTTTATATATTGTTGGATTTGATTTGATAAAATTTAGTATACTTGTTTCTATGTTCATAATTGATGAATTAATCTGTAGTTTTTGTATCAGGATAATGCTGTTGAAACCAGCTCAGTAGTCCCATAGACTGTTATTTTTGATTAAACATAGAAATTGACCCTTCTGCTGATAAAGCTTGAAATTTATATAGGTTGGTGCAAAAGTAATTGTCAACTTTTGGTCAACCCAAAGAACCAGCTGATGGTTTCACTGATTTTTCTCTATAAATTTGCTGTTTCACTGATTTCCCTTCTGATCTTTATTTCTTTTCTTCTGCTTACTTGGGGTTTAATTTGCCTTTTGTTCCTTAACCTAGCAGTTGAGGTTATTGATTTGATCCTTTTTCTAAAATAAGCATTGAGTACTACAGAACCCCCAGCTAATTCCTCACAGCTAGATCCTCATGTTTACCCAGGTAGCTTATGTTTTTAATCAACACTACTCTACTTTTGACAGAAATAGCTTTGCTAATATTGAGAAAGTTAAGGTTTAAGACAACCTGAAAAGAATAATCTGATTTTTCTAATAACATTCTTTCTTAATGGCCAACATGAATGATACTTTAAGCATTTGAGTAGAAATCCTTTATATATGAATGGAGTATGAAATATTAAAATCTCACTAAAATAACATGTAATATAAATGTCAAGAACTGTAGGAGAAATTAAGAGGTCTGTTGAATTGCATAGAGTGTTTTTGTTGTAGTACATGTTTCCTTTGACTTCACTGTTTAAAGTGATTCCATTAAACAAAAAAGATTCCCCTAAATATATTGCTTTTATGTTGAAACCACAGTAACTACTAACAAATCATTTAAAACCCTATAGAACTTTATAGGAGCTGAAATAGTCAGTGGATGACCTTCTCAGAAAAGATACAGATATATCATTGTCTCATTTTTATTTTCATGTGTTCAGATTAAAATTATTGCTTTAAATTGGATATTAGAGCTCAAGAAATATTGAGACACGTTTGACCACTTTTGTTTCCTTGGTTCATTTACTTGTCCACACACTGAAGACTACTGTAAAAACAGGGAAAACATTTTGAAATGACAACTTGTTCAAAATCTAAACTTTAAAAACTAAGCTCTAGAAATTCAAGGAATATAATAAGATGACATTTTGTTTTGCCTCAAGCCCTGAACACATCATTGGTATAATCATTTAGCTAATGTCAAACAACATAGTGTCTGGCAAGATTTTAGCTACAGTCAACTATCAGCTCTCCACAGCTTATCACTGAAATAACAAGCTTCACATGACCATATTAAAAATTATCAGTTTTACATTTGAAAGGCCCAATGCCAACCTGGAAAAAATTGCTTGCATTGATGAGTAATAAATTCTGCATTTTGCACATTCTCACAACTGCATGAATTCATTTCACAATGTTGGCAAAGAATCTGAATTATTGGCGGCACAGGTCCTCCGTATGCTGAGCGCCGGTCCCCTGGGCCCACTTTTCTTTCTCTATACTTTGTGTCTTTCTTTTCTCAGTCTCTCATCCCACGCGACAAGAAACACTCACAGGTGTGGAGGGGCAGGCCATCCCTTCATCTGGTGCCCAACGTGGGTGCTTTTCTCTAGGGTGAAGGTACGCTCGAGCGTGGTCATTGAGGACAAGTCGACAAGAGATTCCCGAGTACGTCTACAGTCAGCCTTGCGACATTTGAAGTTCTACAATGAACCCATCAGAGATGCAAAGAAAAGCGCCTCCACGGTGACGGAGACACCGACACTGCAATCGAGCACCATCGACTCACTAGATGAACAGAATGGTGATGTCAGAAGAACAGATGAAGTTGCCATCCACCAAGAAGGCGGAGCCTCCAACTTGGGCACAATTAAAGAAGCTGACACAGTTAGCTAAAAAAAAAGCCTAGAGAACACAAAGGTGACACAAACTCCAGAGAACATGCAGCTTGTAGCTTTGATGACTGTATCAATGTTGTCTGCAGGTGTACCCAGCAGCTCCAAAGAGACAGCAACCATCAAGAACGAGCCATGATGACAATGGTGGTTTTGTCGAAAAGAAAAGGGGGAAATGTAGGGAAAAGAAAGAGATATCACACTGTTACTGTGTCTATGTAGAAAGAAGTAGACATAAGGGACTCCATTTTGTTCTGTACTAAGGAAAATTCTGTTTTGAGATGCTGTTAATCTGTAACCCTACCCCCAACCCTGTGCTCGCAGAAACATGTGCTGTGTCGACTCAAGGTTTAATGGATTTAGGGCTATGTAGGATGTGCTTTGTTAAACAAATGCTTGAAGGCAGCATGCTTATTAAAAGTCATCACCACTCCCTAATCTCAAGTACCCAGGGACACAAAACACTGCGGAAGGCTGCAGGGACCTCTGCCTAGGAAAGCCAGGTATTGTCCAAGGTTTCTCCCCATGTGGTAGTCTGAAATATGGCCTCATGGGAAGGAAAAGACCTGACCGTCCCCCAGCCTGACACCCGTAAAGGGTCTGTGCTGAGCAGGATTAGTAAAAGAGGAAGGCATCTGTCTCCTGCTCATCCCCTGGGCAATGGAATGTCTCAGTGTAAAAACCCATCGTATATTCCAACTACTGAGATAGGAGAAAACCACCTTAGGGCTGGAGGTGAGACATGCTGGCAGCAATACTGCTCTTTAATGCACTGAGATGTTTATGTGTGTGCACATCAAAGCACAGCACCTTTTTCTTAACCTTGTTTATGACACAGACACATTTGTTCACATGTTTTCCTGCTGACCTTCTCCCCACTATTACCCTATTGTCCTGCCACATCCCTCTCTCCGAGATGGTAGAGATAATGATCAATAAATACTGGGGGAACTCAAGAGACCGGTGCCAGCGCAGGTCCTCTCTATGCTGAGCACCGGTCCCCTGGGCCCACTTTTCTTTCTCTATTTAAAAAAAAAAAAAAAAAAGATTCTGAATTCTTAACTGTAGTATACATACATATTTCTCTTCCAAGCAGGCATTAAAAACACATTGTCTGCTTCTCAGAGAGTTATAGTTGAGTTACTGCACTATGTCTTTTTGACAGTAGTTTTAAGGTTTGGAACGTATTGGAGTTGCTTGAAAAGATTCATTATCCTGCTTTATTAATGTAACCCTAGTCGGCTGAACCATTTGTATTCAGATACATGGGGAAATATGTAGTCTACTTTAAAACTGTTTTTCCACTGAAAAAAGAATTTTGTTAAATGAGGGGAAAAAAATAGGTAAATAATTGCAAAGTCAGTGTTTTCTGTTGGACTGTAGTAAATTATGGATATTACTGGTACTTACTGAAGCATCAAAGTTATTTTAAAAACAGAGACAAGCACAGTAAGCATGCCAGTACTCCTACTGCTTAATTTCAACTTCCCGGACAGTTAAGTGAAGTTTTGTTTTGGATGTGCTTCCATATGGCTTTGTTTTCTGGGCAAAAGAATATGAATTTGCCTTACACAATTTTAATTTTTTTTTAGATGGAGTCTTGCTCTGTCACCCAGGCTAGAGTGCAGTGGCACAGTCTCGGCTCACTGCAACCTCTGCCTCCTGGGTTCAAGCGATTCTCATACATCAGCCTTCCAAGTAGCTGGGACTACAGGCACACGACACCGCGCCTGACTAATTTTTGTATTTTTAGTAAAGATGGTGTTTCGCCATGTTGGCCAGGCTAGTCTCGAACTCCTGGCCTCAAGTGATCCGCCTTCCTCAGCTTCCCAAAGTGCTGGCATGAGCCACCGAGCCTGGCCTGAATTTTTTAAATGCACTTTTTTCTCATTCACAGCAGCCATTAAATTCAAAATACTTTTTTACATAGATCAATTCCATATAGTAATTTTAAGGTGTACTTTGCCTTTCAAAGTACATTTATATAGAGTTACATTTATATAACTCTATATATAGAGTTACATCTCTATATAAATGAAACAGTAAGTCATGGGCTTTCACATGTGAACACTAAGTGACTTGGCAGTGTACCATGTGGTTGTGAGTACATTGATAATACTGAGATAAATTCTGTTTTTCAGTCTTCATGTCATCACTGATGAGGGAGAACCCTCAGCTTGACAGTCTAAGGCAAGTTATGTGGGAAACAATAACATTATTACAGATGTGCTAATGTACGGGAAAGTGACAGAAAATGGAGACACTTGAGTGGCCCACATCAGTTACTGCTGTATTTACCTTCTTGTATCAATCCATCTAGTCTTGAACTAAGAATACATTTATAACATGACCCTCAGGAGTTCACATTCACAAGAAAAATGGTGATGAAAATGTCATGAAATGATAAGCAGGAAGCACACTGTGAAGTTGTCCTTTGGTATCCTGGCCAGCTCCTTTCAAACGCAGCATTCCATGTGGGCTGTTGGTAATTTTCACTGGGCTCAAGATGATTAAGTAATTATAGAACTGTCCTTAACCTCATTTGGTATTTACACTTTGAGGGTTTTTCTAAAGAAGTGTTCCTTTTCCATCTTTGATTATTCTCTATCCCTTGGCAATCTCATTCACTTTCATGATTTAAATAATTGCTTCCATATGAACAATTATATCTTCAGCCTCACATGTCCAGTAAGCTACTTACTGCACAGCTCAACATGAATATCCTGCCAGTTCTTCAGATTCCAAACTAAAGTTGTTATTTTGTTTCCTAAATCTTTTCCTCCTTTTTCCCCTTTCTCTTTTTTCCCTGTTATTGAGATTTTATTATCCAGCCAAGTGGACTAAAAAATATCTATTGGTTATTTTGCCAGACCAAGATTTCTCCCACATCCATCCTCTTTTCTATGCACATGGCCACTATCTTATATTACTCAGGCTCTCATCTCCTTTCATAATTAGTCACATGTAATTTATCTTCCAAACTGAAACATTTTTTGAGTGAGTGTGGAAGGGACACTATGGAGAGTGAAGAAAACTCTTAGTACTTATATTAGACAATTGGTATACATTGGAACTGTCCTTTGCAAACTTGGGCATACGGTCACTGTACTTGTAATTAATTTAACCTGTTTCCTTTCCTTCCTGTAACTGATCCATCCAAAGCATTGCTGGATTTATCTTCTTAAGCATAGTTTTAATCATGAGGTCTCCCACTTCATAATTCTTTAATGGCTCTAAATTGCCTACCAAATACAATCTAAATATTTAGACCTAATCTTCAGACTCTCCTCTGGTGGCCCCAGCTTCCCTCTCCTACTTTCTTATTTCTTTATCAAGTAACTCACAATGTAACGCTTAACTTTTTTGATCCTGAGTTACCTCATTAGTAAGGTAGGGATTAAAATGTCTCTTCCTCAGTTCTGAAGCTGTAATGGGGTATTATATGTAAAGAAAGTAGGTTGGTATATAAGTACTTAGCAGCAAGTACTTAGTACATAGGCACTGAGGTATTAGTAGCTATTACACACTGTAGGGTTGTTTGTTTGTTTGTTTTGCTTTGTTTTGTTTTCTGAGACAGACTCATTCCGTCACCCATGCTGGAGTGCAGTGGCACAATCACAGCTCAGTGCAACCCCCAACTCCCAGATTCAAGCAATTCTTGTGCCTCAGCCTCCCAAGTAGCTGGGATTACAGGCACTTGCCACCACACCCAGCTAATATTTGTATTTTCAGTAGAGACGGTTTTTGCTGTGTTGATCAGGCTGGTCTCAAACTCCTGGCCTCAAGTCATCCATCCTCCTCGGCCTCCCAAAGTGCTGAGATTACAGGCATGAACCACCGCGCCAAGCCCATACACTGTAGTTTTCTATGCCTTTTCTATGTGTTCATACTTCATGAAATATTCTCTCTCACATCCCTTTTGACAGTGTTCACATTCCTAAATCCTTCCTATCCTTGAATGTTTTGAAGATGTATTCCCATGAAGACTTTGATTCCCCGAAACTGGGGATTCAAAATTCACATGGCAATTAAGAATCTGTTTCTACCTTGTTTATGTGTGTATCTTGGCTCTTATAATAAGAATGTTGTTTCCTCAAGGGCAGGAATTCTGTCATTCTTTGATGGTGCCCTCTCCCTTAGTGCTGTACATTTAGGCAAAGAATATTTGTTAACTTTTTTTAATTTTTTAATTAATATTTTTAATATTTGTTAAAATTTTTTCATTAAAGGGACCATTCCTTTGGAAATATTAAGACTGAGACTTACGGTACGGCCTTTGCCAAATATAGTACATCCATGCAGTAAAATACTACACAGCTGTTTACAAGAATGAGAAAAGATTTTTCCATGTACTGACATGGAAAGATGACCATGATGTACTGTTGAGCGTTTTTTTTTTTTTTTTTTTGGAGATGAAGTCTCACTCTGTCGCCCAGGGTGGAGTGCAGTGGCACGATTTCGGCTCACTGCAACCTCCGCCTCCAGGTTCAAGCAATTGTCCTGCCTCAGCCTCCTGAGTAACTGGGACTACAGGCGCATGTCGCCACGCCCGGCTAATTTTTTTGTATTTTGGTAGAGACAGCGTTTCACCGTGTTGCCCAGGCTGTTCTCAAACTCCTGAACTCAGGCAATCCGCCCTCCTCAGCCTCCCAAAGTGCTAGGATTACAGGTGAGAGCCACTGTGCCCGGTCCTTTTTTTTTTTTTTTTAAAGACAAGTATGGCTGTGTGTGGTAGCTCACACCGGTAATCCCAGCACTTTGGGAGGCCAAGGCAAGAAGATCACTTGAGGCTGGAAGTTTGAGACCAGGCTGGGTAATGTAGTGAGACCTTGTCTCTACAAAAAAAAAATTAGCCAGACGTGGTGGGTCATGCCTGTGGTCCCAGCTACTTGGGAGGCTGAGGCAGGAGGGTCGCTTGAGTCCAGGAATTTAAGGTTACAGTGTGTTGATTGCATCTCTGCACTCCAGCCTTGGCAACAGGGTAATATTCCAGCACTTTGGAGGCTGAAGCAGGAGGTTCACTAGAGCTCAGGAGGTCAAGACCTGCCTGGGCAACATAGTGAGAGCTCATCTCTACAAAAAATAAACAAAATAAGCCAGCTTATTTTGGTCCCAGCTACTCGGGAAGCTGAGGTTGGAGGATCGTTTGAACCTGGGAGGTCCAAGCTACACTGAGCCAAGATTGTGCCACTGCACTCAAGCTAGGTGAGTGTATAGTGTGTATGTGTGTCTGGTATGTTCTTTTTTTCTGAAGATCTAGAATTCATAGGCCTGTTAACAGTAGTCGTCTTTGGTGTTTGTAGGGTGGAAGAGGTGTAACTATAGAGAATTTGATTGTCATGTTTTTGTTGTTGTTTTCGGGTTTTTATATTGTAAAAGACACCTAACAAATTTACCACCTTAACCATTTCTAAATGTACTGTTCAGTAGTGTTAAGTATATTCATGTTGTTGTGCAACAGATCTCTAGAACTTTTTCATCTTACAAAATTGAAACTCCAAACTCATAAAACCCTAATTTTTCTCCTCCCTGCAATCCCTTGGCAACTACCTTTCTACTTTTCATTTCTATGATTTTGACTACATTAGATATTTCACATAAGTGGAGTAATACAGTATTTGTCCTTTTGTGACTGGCTTGTTTTGCCAGTATAGTGTCCTTGAGATTCATCCACATTGTTGTATGTGACAGTATTTCCTTCTTTTTTAAGGCTGCATACTATTTCATTGCTTGTATATACCATGTTTTCTCTATCCAGTCATCTCTCCAACATTTGGATTGCTTCCACCTCTTGGCTATTGTGAATAATGCTGCAGTGAACATGGGTGTGCAAATTTCTCTTCCAGAGCCTGCTTTGAATTCTTTTTGATATATACCCAGAAGTGGATTTGCTGGATCACATTCTATTTTTAATTTTTTATTGTTTTTATAATGGCTGTACCACTTTACACTCCCTACAACAGTGCACAAGGGCTCCAATTTCTCCACATCCTCCCCAACACTTGTTATTTTCTGTTCTTTTGATAGTGACCATCCTAAGGGGTGTGAGGTTATATCTCAGTGTGGTTTTGATTTGCATTTCTCTCAATTAGTGATGTCAAGCATATTTTCATATGCTTGTTGGTCATTTATATATCTTTAGAGAATTGCCTATTCAAGTCTTTTGCCCATGTTTTAATTGAGTTATTTGGTTTTTGCTGTTGAGTTGTAAACGTTCCTTTTATTTTCTGTATATCAGCCCATTATCCAATATATGATTTGCAATATTTTCTCCCATTCCATAGCTTGCCTTTTTGCTCTCAGTTATTTCCTTTGATGCACAATTTTTTTACATTTGATATAGTCACATTTGTCTGTTTTTGGTTTTGTTATGTATACTTTGGATGTCATATCCAAGAAATCTTTGCCAAATCCACTGTCCTGAAGCTTCTCACCTATGTTTTCTTCTAGGAGTTGTATAGTTTTAGGTCTTATGTAGGTCTTTAATCGCTTTTGAATTAATTTTTGCATATAGTGTAAGGTAAGGGTCCAACTTCATTCTTTGCATATGGTTATCCAGTCCTCCCAACACCGTTTGTTGAAGAGACTGTCCTTTCCCCATTATGCAGTCTTGGCACCGTTGTCAAAAATCATTCGGCCATATACACAAGGGTTTATTTCTGGGCTATTATGTTCCATTGGTCTATATATCTGTTTATGCCAGTGCCACATCATCTTGATTGCTGTTGCTTTGAAGTAGGTTTTAAAATCAGGAAGTGGGATCCTCCAAATTTGTTCTTTTTCAAGATTATTTTGGCTATTCGGGGTCCCTTGAGATTCCATATGAATGTTAAGATTTTTTTTTCTGTTTCTGCAAAAATATTCCCTTGGGATTTTTTTGGTTTTTAGTGGCAGGATTTCACTCTGTTCCCCAGGCTGGCCTCGAACTCGGGCTTCAGTGATCCTCCCACTTCAGCCTTCCAAGAATTTAGGACTAAGGCAAATGCTACAACACCCAACTTGCCACTGGGATTATGATAAATACTGCATTGAATCTGTAAATGGCTTTGGATAGTATGGACATTTTAACAAAATCAGAGTTTTTCAATCCATGTGCATGGATGTCTCTCCATTTATTTGTATCTTTTTGCTTTCTTTTAGCTATATTTTATAACTTTGAGTGTTCAAGTCTTTCACCTCCTTGGTTAAGTTTATTCCTAAGTATTCTATACATTTTCATGATATAGCAAATGGGATTTGTTTTTAAATTTCCTCTTTGGACTGGTTATTATTAGAGTATAGAATTGCAGCTGGCAGGCCGGGCATGGTGGCTCATGCCTGTAATCCCAGCACTTTGGGAGGCCGAGGCGGGCAGATCACCTGAGATCAGGAGTTCGAGACCAACCTGACCAACACGGAGAAACCCCATCTCTACTAAAAACACAAAATTAGCTGGGCGTGGTGGGGCATGCTTGTAATCTCAGCTACTCAGGAGGCTGAGGCAGGAGAATCGCTTGAACCTGGGAGGCAGAGGTTGCGGTAAGCCAAGATCACACCATTGCACTCCAGCCTGGGCAACAAGAGCAAAACTTCGTCTCAAAAAAAAAGAGAAAGAAATGTAGCTGGCTTTTACATGTTGATTTTATATTCTGAAAATTTGCTGAAATTATTAACGGGTCTTTTTGGTGGTATCTTTATGGTTTTCTAAATACAAGAGCATGTCATCTATGAATAGAAATAATTTAACTTCTTCCTTTCCAATATGGATGCCTTTTATTTCTTTTTCTTGTCTAACTGCTGTGGCTAGAATTTTCAGTACTGTGTTTCACCTATTCCTAGGTTGTTGAGTATTTTTATCATTAAAGGGTATTGAATTTGATCAAAATTTTTCTCTTTGCTTGAGCCCAGGAGTTTGAGGTTACAGTGAGCTGACAGCGTCACTGCACCCCAGCCTGAGTGACAAAGTGATACCCTATCTCAAAAAAAAATTTTTAAGGCTTCTGCATCAATCAAGATGATCATGTGGTTTTTATCCTTCATCCTGTTAACGTGTGGTGTATTACATTGATTGATTTTCATATGTTGAATTAACTTTCTGTTTTACACATGCCTATTTGGTTTATACTGGTTTATGCGAAAAGATGAATATGTTTACTGCCTAAAAATGTATTAAAAGCTTAAAATAAAATGTTTTGTTATATAAAATTTGAAAAATATAGAGGGTATAAAAAAGAAAAGTCACCAAATCCCACAACTCATAAACACTCAGTTAATATTTTTTCTCCATTGTGATTGGGAATTTTTTTATTCTACATTATAGCATTACTTTCCTATCTTAAAAACTGTATTGACATCATTTTAATAAGTTGAATGGCAGAAACATTCATGGGACTATGCCTAAATTTCTAAAATATTTATATAGCATGAATATAAGAAATATATATTTAAATTTGCATTTTATTGTAAATATAATTACACAAATGAGATATTATAATTAATACTGGATATTTAAAGTACTTTGAAGGCTTTTTTAAATTTGGATTTTGTTAATTACTAAGTTTAGATTTGATTTTCCTTTCCTTGGAGCTCAAACCCAATGGAATTGAGGAGAAATAACAGTCACATAAGGAGCAGTAGTAGTGATGATGTGGAGGAGGAGGAAGAGGAGAGGGGGAGAGCAATTTATGTCTATTGAGCACTTACTGTGTCCCAGGCATCATGCTAAATTCTTTATGTGATAATCTCATGTATTCCTCACAATAACCCTATGAGCTAAGTACTGTTATACCCATTTTACATAAAAGGTAAATGAGGCCCAGAAAAGTTAAGAAGATTACCCAAGATGCAGAGCCAGTAAGCATGAGAAGCAGAATTCAAATCCTGATTTGTCTTAAGAGCTTTGCTAAGGGCATTATTTTATGAGTAGCTCTTTATTCCTAACCTAAGCTTGAATACTGTGAGGCTAGTATAATTACCAATATAAAAATCAACATTACTGTGATTTAGTTAGAAGAATATTTGAGTCTATTCAGCAACTCATTTTTGGGTAATGGATCTGCAAGATGAATTAATTGGACCAAGGCATAACAGATCCATTCAAAATGAATACCGAACTCTCTGTGACAAAAAGGATTGTGCAATGACACCAGTGAACTTCTAAAGCAGGCCGCTTAGCCATTAAATGAATCCATTCGTTACATTCCTATATGTACTCATTCCTTCTTTCTCAGTGTGACATCCTTATAGCAGTTCTTATATCTAGAACTTTTTAATTAGAAGGATCAAAGTGCCCCATCATAATGTACTGCCATTATACATAATGTTAATGGTGTGAAGCTAGCATGCTTGCTTCACATGGAGAACTTGTTGCTACAGAGAGTAATTTACTTGAAATAATTTTAGGAGCAGAGATCAGTATAGAAACTGGCCATTTGAGTGCTGTGTCTACTTAGCAATGACTCTAGTTTGTTTTTGTTGTTTTTTTTTTTTTTTTTCAAACATGGAGGGAAAAAGTAGTCAAATCCCTACAGTTTTGTTCCTTTGTTAAGATCTCGACTTATTTCTTTCATGTATTCAACAAACTCTTGTGCAGCTATTATATGCCAAGCTCTGTGCTGGGTACTGGGGATAACGGGGGGAAAATATCCTGTTTCCAGGAAGCCCTAGCCTAATGAGGAAGACAGAAAACTAAATGGTTTTAATACTATGTGATAGAGATATGCATGTGTGCTATGAGAGCATGTGAGAGGAGCATCTAAGCAAAGCAGGAGCAAGATGGAATAACACTTTAACTAAAACTTGAAATCAAGTTAAAATTGCCCAAATGAGTAAGTGAAGGTTGGTGTTTGAGCAGCATTAGCAGAGGTACAGGAGTGTGAGTGAGCCCAGCTCATGTAAAGGCCCTAAAACTAGTTCAGTATAGTTGGAACATGAAGCTAAGGAGGAATGGTAAGAGATTTCTGATTTAGTAGTTGTAAACATTCTAGACCTAAGGAAACAATAATTAAGAGTTTCAAAACTCCAAAAGCAAGCTTTCACAGTCAAATAATTATTGCTAAAATTAAAGGAATGTTTCTGGCTTGGCATTCTTCCAAAATGATCAAATTATTAGATGCTGCTAGGGTTTTTAATGATAAATAAATGTCATACAGTTTTCCTTTAGATAAAGCTAGAGAGTAAGATAAGAGGTTCTGAGGTGGATTGTGCAGGGGAATGAAGGCTATAGTAGAGCTCATTCCTGAAATATTTCGAGAAATAGCTCACAGAACAAAGCTAGTCAGCTCCTGCTTCTTAAAATATGATAGTGGCTAAGAAGCCCCTGCCATTACTGAGTCCTCAATGTTGCCAGAAGTGGTGTGATCTTTAGCAATCAATTTCATCAAACCCAAGCAATAACTGAGTTAATTTTATTGACTATTATGCCATCAAAAAGGCCCAGATTTTTAACCCCAAAGTGATGTTCTCCTTGCTTATATAGCCCACCTTCCCTAGCTTCCTCTGAATCTGAATGAATTACTCATCAATAACTTTCAAATATAATTGTTATTAATAATGTCTTGGTCTAATATGTTTATAATTTGATAGGCATTAGCCAAACATAGAACAAAAGTTAGATTTAACTACATTGACCAAATTATCTTATATTTATTGACTTAGATAACCCAGAGAAAAGAATTAAACAATACTGTCTAATTTACATGATAAATGAAAATTTTAAAACAACAGAGTAAGCTATACATGTCCAGTATTAACATAGAAAATGTTGTGTGTGTGTGTATGTGTGTGTGTGTGTGTGTGTGTGTGTGTGTGTGAGAGAGAGAGACAGAGAGAGAGAGAGAGAGGCTGTCTTGCTGTCACCAAGGCTGGAGTGGCATGATTACAGTTCACTGCAGCCTCAACCCTCAACCGCCTGGGCTCAGGTGATCCTCCCACCTTAGCCTCCTAAGTAGCTGGGACTTACAGGCTTGCACCACCACACCTGGCTAATTTTTGTATTTTTTTGTAGAAACAGCATTTCACCATGTTGTCCAGGTTGGTCTCGAACTCCTGGGTTCAAGTGATTTACCACCTCGGCCTCCCAAAGTGCTGGGATTACAGGTGTGAGCCACCACACCCGGCCTAGAAAATTTATTATTTAATTATTTCATATATTCAACATGAAAATGAAAAAACATATTTCCAGTGTTTACCTCAATTCCAAATTAATTTCTATCAACTGTCTAGGTCTTTCAACCATTACCTTAGGCTTTTCTTTCTGAAGAATAGCAAAATAATATTGGAGCTTAATATTTCCCACTCAAGTGGAAGATGTTCCCATAAATATGTTTTGGAGTTACATGTTTGAAAATGTATCTCAACATATTGTATGTAAGCAGAGAGAAACATTTTTTCTCACTCTTTATACTCTTCCATGGATGCTGCCCAACTTATGCACAGACCACAAACTGACAAAAGTAGTATGTCCCATAACTGTTAAAGAATAAAATTATGTAGTAGTCATAATTCCTTGCTTATTAGAGTGCGTGAAAATTGCTTCACATTCACAACAAGCATAGATGCCCCACCCAAACTTCAGAAACCATACAAGCAAGGCAAGGCTGCCAGAACTGATAAGGGTTTCTTGAACCTCGACCCTCAAAAGCCCAAAGTGGATTGGAGAGTATAAAAGTGCAGGCAGAAGGGCCCTTTTGGCCTTAGAAGTAAAAATTCATAGCCAGTGTGTCATCTTCCTTCTCCTGCAAGAGTATTGTAGTCTTGTTTTCCAAGTGTTTTTCCCATCTATGTACAGACACTGCTCTATGTGTGTATTGAAAGGTGTGGTTGATTTGGAATTGAATAAACCTTTTCTTGGAAACTCCTAACTGTGTGATATAACACCACGAACAACTTCCTTTTTATATGAAAAGGTAGCACAGTAACACACTAGTGGCCCCAAATGGAGAGTGACTACTATTGCAAATCCTTGAGAGAGCAGAAACAAAAAGCAAAAGATATGTATAGATTAAAACATGTTCTTGACACAGCACAAAAGTTGAATGGAGGTGAGGACAGTTTCAGCAACAAATGACTTAAACATTGAATCTAAAAGGAAAACATGGCTATCAAACTTAAAGTAACTAGAATGTCAACAATAAACCTTACAGATCAGCTGTCCCAATAAAAAAAACAGAATGTTGACTTTTTAAACATACATGTATCCAGAAGAATTATTGGGAAATTATTGTATCCATTTCTAAGTATCTCTAAGTACTGGAAATATATATTTTGATATAGATTCAAAAAATAATTAATGTGTAAGACAAACTATTTTAGAAGGTATTTAAAGGATTATATTTAGGTTGGTTAGGCAAAAGACTGAAAAAGAATACCCTGCCCTTATTTCAATTCTATTTGCTCTGTGAAGGAGTGGAGCTGGCCAACTTAAGTTACTTCTTTGTGCCCAGGATATAACTCATCCCAAGTAGCTTTTGAATTGCCTGGGAGCTCACAAAAGAAGAGGGGTCCCTGAAGGATTTCTAGGGCTATGAAATAGTTTGAGTACACCATGCTCTCTTTGTACATAGTATCCAGCTGAGTTCAAAGTACAGATAGGCACTTAGTAAACAATGTTGACTTGAATGAATTAACTAGATTTTTTTTCCTGTAGCCTAAGGTTGATCTCTCCAGAGACAATATCACATTGTTTTTCTTGAAATATTTCTAATATGATACAGTTTAAGCCACAATCTGTATCATAATACAGTGAATACTCATAGTTTCTTAGACCTACACTATTTCCAAATTCTTTGCCCACTGAAAAGTAAGTTCAGGGAGGCCCTTAAACCTCCCCTTACCCTAGATACTAAATTTCACAGCTTCTGGCAAGAACAGATGAGTTAGTGCATTCTATTTATAGTTGGTTCATATACTTCTCCATCATAGAATGGATTCCAGGAAAGAGGCGGGATATTGTAACTGTGTGCAGTAACATTTCATAGTTCTTTAAAACATTCGAAGTGCTGATGAAAAATTTCTTCCCTTCCTCATATTTTTATGAAAGCCTAAGTTGCAAGATTTTAAGCTGGATAGTAAGAACACAGCTACATATTATCACCCTTGACATTTGCAGACTGAAAAGAACTCTTTTTTCGTCTTGGTTTCTGGCTTCACTCACTGACTCAATAAACAAGACTTATTTGTTGTAGAAAGATTTAAAGACCAAACCCAGCATGGTAAAATGGCAAGAGGATGGGTTTTGGAGTAACACAACCCTAGTCACAAATCCTGACTCTTCCCCCTTAATGGCTGGATGACCGTAACCTTCTGACCATCCTCATCTGTAAAATGAAGAGAAAAAGACTCGCCCTGGGGATGCTGAGTTTTGAAGAAGAAAATGTATTTGAAGCACTTAGCACAAAGCCTGATTGTTCATAACTTTCTGCACCCTTTTCTTTATCTCCTTCCCTTCTCTTCTTTCACTTCTTTTGATGTTGTACAATATAATCATGTTTCCAGAAGAAAAGATTAAGCCATGAATTTCTCTACCTTCTACACAAATTACATGTTTCTTTCTAATATGAATCATTATACAATTCTACCACATTAAAATAACAATAAATTACGATTAAAATATACTACTAATAATGATATTTTTCATGTATATCACCTCCCAAGTTTGAAGAACTTGCTGAATATTCTAATAAACTCTAAAGGGCATGATTGCCTCCTGTAACTGAATCTAATAGGCAAGTCTTGATCTATGCTCAGAAGATCTCATCAATAACCTGATTTTGTAGTTTTTGCTTAGTGCACAGGCTGGGTTGTCCCCTCATGGCCCTTATGATGCAGGAGAGAGAGGAAAATTCTTTGAGAGAGACACTGGAGAAAGCAAGAGAGGATGAGCAGATATTTGGACAGATTATCTTGTGGGAAGAACAATCAAATGCAAAGGTAATGGAGGAAGGAGTATACTTGATATATTACACACTAATATAATATTTTTGCCATTAAAAGTGATAGCAAGAAGAGCAATTACTTTTGCATCAACCTAATATAACACACTAGTGGCAAATACACTAGCAAGAAGGCTAGTGTGACAGAAGCAGAGTGATCACACAGAGTGGCAGGACATGAGATCAGAGAAAGATCAAAAGGCCAGTTAACATAGGGCCTTATAGGGCATTGCATGGATATTGGCTATGGCCCTGAGTAAGATTGGAGGATTTTGGAAAAGGAGTCACATGATTTCACATTTTATAAGAATTACTCTGGGTACCATGTTAAACTGGACCACAGAAAAACAAGAGAAAGCAGGGAGACTTGCTAGTATGTTTGCAATAAAACAGGTGGAAAATAGTTATACCTTGGATAAGGATGTAGTAATGAAGTTATTGGGAAGAATTTGAATTCTGAGTATATTTTGAAAGTAGAACCACTAGGATTTTCTCATAGACTAGATGCGGAATATGATAGGAAGCAATAGTAAGGTATGTGAGAAAAGTCTGCAGGAGGGGGAGTTTAAGAGAGAAAATTGGAAGCTTGATTTTGTACTTGTGACACTTGTGGTGCCTATTAGACAGCTTACAAGTTTATAGCTGATTATATAAAGTGCTTACTCTGTTCCAGGCAGTTTTAAGTGCCTAATCAACATTAATTCATTTAATCTTCACTACAACCCAGTAAATGAGGTATTTTGAATTGATGTGTCCTCAGTTCTTAATAGGATTTAAAACCACGAGACTGAATGAGATCACCAAGAAAGTAAGTGTAGATGGAGAAAAGAAGACCAAGGACTGAGCTAGAAGCACTCTAATGCTTAACATTTAGGGACATCAGGGGACACCAACAAAGGAAATTGAGAAAGAGTGGCCCATAATGGAGGAGGTAAATGAGTGTCCCAGGAATCAAGTGAAGTTAAGTGGATCAGGAAAGATGAAGCATCATGGTGTCAAATCTACTGACATTTCAAGTAAAATGAGGACTGAGAATTGCCCACATTTCAGTGGAATAGTGAGGGCAAAAGCCTGGTGGGAACAGACTCAAGAGGGAATGGGAAGAGAGGAAATAAAGACAACTAGTGAGCAGAGGCAACTCTTGAATTTTTCTGTAAGATGGAGCAGAAAAATGAGATGGTGACTGGAAGGGATGTGAGGTCCAGGAAGGCTCTTTGTTTTGTTTTGTTTGTTTCTGGTTTTATCTTTAACAGACTTTATTTTTCAGATCAGTTCTAGATTCACAGCAAAATTAAGTGGAAGATACAGAGATTTCTCCTATACCTCCCTGCTAAGCCCACATATGTGCAGCCTTCTCCACTATCGAAACCCTGCACCAGAGTGGTACATATGTTACAATCCATGAACCTATATCTACACTTTATCACCCCAAAGTCCATAGGTTACATTAGGGTCCACACTTGGTGTATATTCTATGGGTTTGAACAAATGTATAATTATATGGAGTTTTGAGGGGGTTGTCTGTTTTTGAAACAGGGTATTTTTCTTTCACTCACCCTGCAGTGCAGTGGCGCAATCGTGGCTCACTGCCGCTTTGAACTCTTGAGCTCAAGAGATCCTTCCACCTCAGCCTCCTGAGTAACTGGGACTACAGGCACACGCCACCATGCCCAGATAAATTTTATTTTTCCATTTTTTGTAGAGATGGGGTCGGGTCACTATGTTGTTGAAGCTGGTCTTGAACTCCTGGCCTCAAAGGAACCTCCCACCTTGACCTCTCAAAGTACAGGCATGAGCTACCGTGCCCGGCCAAGTGTATAATGACATGTATCCATCATTACAGTATCACACAGAGTAGTTTTACTTCCCTAAAAATCCTCTGTGCTTCTCCTATTTATCCGTCTTTCCCACCTAACTCCTGGCAACCAATGATCCTTTTATTGTTTTCATAGTTTTGCCTTTCCCAGAATGTCATATACTTGGAATCATAAAGTATGTAACCTTTTTAGATTGACTTCTTTCACTTAGTAATACACATTTAAGTTTCCTTCATGTCATCTAATAACTTGATAGCTCATTTCTTTTTGGCATTGAATAATATTCCATTGTCTGGATGCACCACAGGTTATTCATCCATTCACCTACTGAGGGACATTGTCGTTCCAATGTCAAAATTCCAAGTTTTGGGAATTATGAATGACGCTACTATAAACATCCATATGCAAGTTTCTGTGTGTACGTAAGTTTCTGGTTTTTTGTTTTTTTTTTTTTTTTGAGACGGAGTCTCACTCTGTCGCTCAGGCTGGAAGGCAGTGGCGAGATCTCGGCTCATTGCAAGCTCTGCCTCCCAGGTTCATGCCATTCTCCTGCCTCAGCCTCCCGCATAAGTTTTCAACTCATCTGGGTAAATACAAAGGAACACAATTGCTGGATCATATGATATGTTTAGTTTTATAAGAAATTGCCAAGCTGTCTTCAAAGTGGATGTACCATTTTGCATTCTCACCAGCAGCGAATGGGAGTTCCTGTTGCTCCACATTCTTGTGGTTTGTCTTCTCATTCTCTTGACAGTGTATTTCATAAAGCAGAAGATTTTTGTGCCGTTCAGCTTACCATTCTCTTTTCATGGATTGTATCTTTAGTGTTGCATCTAAAAAGTTATTACTATACCCAAGGTAATCTAGGTTTTCTCTTACATTATCATCTAAGACTTTCATAGTTTCACATTTTATGTTTGGTGTATGATCTACTTTGATCTAACTTTTGTGAAGGGTTAAAGGTCAGAGTGTATATATATATACACATATACATGTATATATTTGCATGTGGTTCTCCAGATATTTTATTTATTAAATAAATTTATTGAACCATTTATTGCACCATTTATTGAAAAGACTATCTCTGCGCTATTGTACTGCCTTTGCTTCTTTGTCAAAAACTAGTTGGCAATATAAAAATATGAATGTGGGTCTATTTCTGGACTTTCTCTTCTGTCTCAATGATCTATTTGTCTATTCTTTCACCAGTACCACACTGCCTAGATTACTCTAGGTTTGTAGTAAATCTTGAAGTCATTTATAATCAGTGCTCTTTGTTCTTCTCCTTCAATATTGTGTTGGCCATTTTGGGTCTTTTGCCTCTTCATATAACTCTAGGGTCAGTTTATCAATATCCAGAAAATCTTCTGCTGGGATTTTGATTGGCATTGCATTTAACTTATAGATTAAGTTGAGAAGAATTGACATCTTGACATATTGAATCTTCCTGTCTGTGAACATGGAATGTCTCTCTATTTATTTAGTTCTTTGATTTCATCAAAGTTTTATAGTTTTCCTCATACAGATCTTGTGCATATTTTGTTAGATGTATTCCTATGTGTTTCATTTTTGGGCTGCCAATGTAAATGGTATTGTGTTTTTATTTTATTTATTTTATTTTTATTTTTATTTTGTTGTTATTGTTGTTGCCCAGGCTGGAGTGCAGTGGTGTGATCTCAGCTTACTGCCACCTCTGCCTCCTGTGTTCAAACAATTCTCCTGCACTCAGCCTCCCTAGTAGCTGGGTTTACAGGTGCCTGCCACCTCACCTGGCTAATTTTTGTATTTTAGTAGAGACAGGCTTTCACCATGTTGGCCAGGCTGGTCTCGAACTCCTGACCTCAGGCAATCCACCCACCTTGGCCTCCCAAACTGCTGGGATTACAGGCATGAGCCACTGTGCCCAGCTGGTATTGTGTTTTTCATTTCAAATTCCACTCATTAATTACTGTTATGTAGGAAAGTAATTGACTTTTATGTATTAGCCTTGTATCCTGCAACATTGCTATAATTACCTATTAGTTCCAGGAGTAGGGAGGAGGTTTGTTGATTCTTTTGGATTTTCTCCCTAGACATTCATGTCATCTGCAAACAAAGACAGTTTTATTTCTTCCTTTTAATCATAATACCTTTTGTTTCCTCTTCCTGTCTTATTGTTTTGGTAGAACCTTCCAGTATGGTACTGAAAAGGAATGGTAAGAGAGGACATCTTTACCTCGTTTCTGATCTTAGTGGGAAAGCTTCTAGTTTCTCACTATTAAGTATGATGTTAACTATAAGTGTTTTGTAGATATTCTTATCAATTTGAGGAAGCTCCTCTCTGTTGCCTTTTTGCTAAAAGTTTTTTTGTTTGTTTGTTTTGTTTTGTTTTGAGATGGAGTCTCATTCTGTCGCCCAGGCTGGATTGCAGTGGCATGATCTCAGCTCACTGCAACCTCTGTCTCCTGGGTTCAAGCAATTATCTTGCCTCAGCCTCCTGAGTAGCTGGGATTACAGGCATGTGCCACCATGCCTGGCTAATTTTTGTATGTTTAGTAGAGATAGAGTTTCACCATGTTGGTCAGGTTGGTCTCAAACTCCTGACCTCGTGATCCACCCACCTCGGCCTCCCAAAGTGCTGGGATTACAGGAGTGAGCCACCACGCCCAGCCTTAAAAGTTTTTATTATGAGTGAGTGTTGAATTTTGTCAAATGCTTTTTCAGCATCTACCGATATAATCACGTGACTTTTCTTCCTTAGTATGTTGATGTAATGGATTATATTAATTGATTTCCAAATGTTGAACCAGCCTTGTATTTCTAGGATAAATTCTCTTTGCTTATGGTCTATAATTTCCTTTAATACATTGTTGGATTTGATTTGCTACATAATTGAATACATTATTACTATTGTTATTTTGAACAAACCATATTTGTTAGCTCAATTAAGAAAAAGAAAAAATGAAAGTTTTAATTTTAACTATACTTATTCCCTCTTGATGTTCTTTTTTTTTTTTTTTTTTTTTGAGATGGAGTCTCACTGTCACCCAGGCTAGAGTGCAATGATGTGAACTCAGCTCACTGCAACCTCTGCTTCCCAGGTTCAAGCGATTTTCCCACCTCAGCCTCCCAAGTAGCTGGGATTACAGGCATCCACCATCATGCCCGGCTAAATTTTGTATTTTTGTAGAGACGGGGTTTCTCCATGTTGGCCAGGCTGGTCTTGAACTCCTGACCTCAGGTGATCCGCCTGCCTTGACCTCCCAAAGTGCTGGAATTACAGGCATGAGCCACCGCACCCAGCTTTCTTGATGTTCTTTTCTTTATTTATATCTCAGCTTCTGACTTACATCATTTTCCTTCTTTTCTAAATAACTTCTTTTAACATTTCTTGCATGGCAGAGCTTCTAGCAACAAATTCTCTCAACTCTGTTTGTCTGAGAAAGCATTTCTCCTTCACTTTTGAAGAATAATTTTGCAGAGTATTCAGTTCTAGGTCAGTAAGGTTTTTTTCCTCTCAACACTTTAAATATTTACTCCACTCTGCTTGTATGGTTTTTGAGCAGTCAGATGTAGCTCTTATCTTTGCTCCTCTATAAATAAGGTATTTTTTTCCTCTGGCTTCTTTCAAGACTTCTTTTTAAACTTTTGATTTTCTGCAGTTTGAATATGATATGTCTAGTTGTAGTTTTTTGGTTTTTGCTTCTTTGGTGAATGATGAAGTGCAATTCTGCTTCTTTAGATCTCAATAAAAGTGGAGGAAACTCCTTTTAACTTTAGGGAACCCCCTTCATCCAAAAGAACACTGTGGAATTTGATTCAAACCCAAATGAGAAAGAGGCAGACTTTAAACACATAATCTCTCATACTTCAATGATGAAAGGAGAAACATGCCAAGAAAATGACACTTAATGCAAATCAGAAAATTCTGCAACTTTGTTGAAAATAGTCTCAGTTTTTTCTGCTGTAATTGGTTTAGTGTTGCAGGACTGACTATAATCCCTGCTCAAAATCAGCCTTAGAGCTGTTTTCATACTACCAGTTTCAGAAGTCTAGAGTTACATGGCGGCTTGCTGCATATCTTAAGTGTTCCGTGTTCACTGGCCACAAAATTACTTCCATATTCTTATTTGCAGTCTTTTGTCAGAGAAAGTGCAGTTTCAGTGTGTGCTGCTTTTACAGAGTTCCATCAGAGTTTCTCTATTTTCTTGTTAATTCAGTGACTCTCATATTTGTCAAGAAGATCTTCGTTTCCTAATATATCATAAGGCCCTCTTTTAGAGAAGAGAGAAGATAATCTTTTTATGAGGTAACAAGGCATTTTTTGGTCATACAAATGAGCAAGTGAAGTCTAGTGCTTAAAAGCATGGCTCTGCAGCCAGACTGTTCAGAATCAGCTCCCACCTTTCTTCACTACCACTAGCTGTGCATCCTTGGAATTTTCTCTTGGTTTCTCCTTTGTAAAATTGGCATAATAGGTTTGGGTGTCAGGATTAACCAAACATACACATTATAAAATTTTTAGGACCATACTTGACAGAATATACACTCAAATATTATACATCACAATTAAATAAATAACACATGAATGGATTGTAGTATTTTGTAGTTTTCTTCCTAAGTGTACCTTGCCTTGGGATTCAGCATGACTAAAACACATTTGCATACCTACATCCTTTTTTACCTTTTTTTTTCTTTTTTTTCTTGTGTGGGTTTTTTTTGGCCTTTTCACAAATAATCCTGGGTTTGTCCCTACAAAAACTAAATGCCCTGGGTTTGTCCCTATAGAAACTCTCTTGTTATCTTAAGGATAGCTCAGTGTTTGAGGGGTGAAAAAGACAAAGCAGAGATGCCTCAGGTAAGATCATGAGTTCATATTTTCTGACATATACTGGTTGGTTTGTGTTGAGTTAGGGTTGAGTTAATATGTATAAAGTGCTTAAAACAATGCCTGGCTGAAGTGTTTGTTTTCCAGTAGGAGAGAGGGAGAGAGAGGAAGAAAGTAGCAAAGAAACTGAGAGGGAGCTATCTCCAGTTATCCGAGTCATTACCAAATCCTCCTAACTACCTTGGAGTTGCATCACCCTTTCTCCAAGTTTCCTGAACACACTATGCTGTCTCCTGTATCAGGATCCCTGTGAATGCTTGTTGTTCTGCCTGGAATGCTCTTACCATCGCCAACTCACCCACTCTTTCACCCTTTTTTTTTTTTTTTTTTGAGACAGAGTTTTGCTCTGTCACCCAGGCTGGAGTTCAGTGGCACGATCTCGACTCACTGCAACTTCTGCCTCCCAGGCTCAAGCAATTCTCCTACTTCAACCTCCCAAGTAGCTGGGATTACAGGCATGCACCACCACACCCGTCTAATTTTTGTATTTTTAGTAGAGACCGGGTTTCACCACGTTGGGCAGGCTAGTCTTGAACTCCTAACCTCAAGTGATCCACCCGCCTTGGCCTCCCAGAGTGCTGGGATTACAGGCGTGAGCCACGGCGCCTGGCCTACTCTTTCATTTTTTAACCCCTGCTCCTCCTTCAGATCTTAGCACAGATGTTGGTCCTTCCTGAGAGAAGGTTTTCTTTGACTCCTAAGTCCTTTGTTACAAGGACACCTCATAGTACTTAACTTTGTCTGAGATTGTATTTATGATTATTTGGTTAGTCTGTCCACCTGTGGTTAGTCTCAGACGTGCTAACCAATCTGTAAATATTTATTAAATAATAAATCAACATTTCTCTCATACTCACAATTTGAAAATTTCTTCTTCTCCCTAACTTCTTCACTGTGAATGTCTGAACAGTGACTTAAAGAAGTAGCCGCAGGAGAAAAGAGTTGGGGGCTATTTCATCATGTGGCTACAGCATCTCATGGTTACATCATTTCATGGCTATATAACTAGGGCAAAAGCAAAAAAGGCATAAATCTGTTCTTTTTTTTTTTTTTGAGACGGAGTGTCGCTCTGCCACCCAGGCTGGAGTGCAGTGGCGCGATCTCAGCTCACTGCAACCTCCGCCTCCTGGGTTCACGCCATTCTCCTGCCTCAGCCTCCCGAGTAGCTGGGACTACAGGTGCCCGCCACCACGCCCGGCTAATTTTTTGTATTTTTAATAGAGACGGGGTTTCACCGTGTTAGCCAGGATGGTCTCGATCTCCTGACCTTGTGATCCACCCGCCTCGGCCTCCCAAAGTGCTGGGATTACAGGCATAAGCCACCGTGCCTGGCTCTTTTTTTTTTTTTTTTTTCTTTTAATTTGAGACAGAGTTTTGCTCTTGTTGCCCAGGCTGGAGTTCAGTGGTTCAATGTCAGGTCACTGCAACCTCCGCCTCTTGGGTTCAAGTGATTCTCCTGCCTCAGCCTCCCAAGTAGCTGGGTTACAGGCATGCACCACCACCCCTGGCTAATTTTGTAATTTTAGTAGAGACAGGGTTTCACTATGTTGGACAGGCTAGTCTTGAACTCCTGACCTCAGGTAATCCATCTGCCTCGGCCTCCCACAGTGCTGGGATTACAGGCATGAGTTACCGTGCCTGGCCATAAATCTCCTTTTAAAAAGTGTAGGATACAAGAGTTGGAAGTGTTCTTACAGACTCTCTAGTCCAACTTCTTTGGTACTGACAACACAAGAAAATTCATCATTTAGTGTTTGAGTTGAGGACTTTATCCAGCCACCTTCCAAGCAACAACTCCATGTACAAATAAAAAATGTGTTTTAAACTATAAGAGCTTAAATGTGACTCATCAACATCTGCTTTCATTAAATATTTTTCTCTCAGAGACTAAAACCACTTACAAAGTTAGAATAATACTTGTAACTTAACACATGGCAAAGAACAAGTATTTTATGCCACTTTCTTTGTAATTCTCTCATTTTAAATCTTAAATGACTTTCCTCTATCACAGGACTTTTGTGAGGAATGTTTGAAAGGATCTGTTGACTCATAGCTACAGAACTGCTTAAGTTTGCTTTAATAAGGGAATAATCAAACGCATATCTAATTTAAGTGGAAAACTACTATATTTTGATATTGTAACCTGAATATTAGAGGATTAAAAGAATTCCAGGCTGAGGCGAGAAAACTCAAAGTTTATTTTGGTCATCTTTCTTTTTAGTCTCCCTTCTTTCTTCCTAAAACAGAGAAATTTTGCCCCGAAACTGCCTCCTCACTGCCCAGAGCCTTCCATAATAGTTCTTCAAATAACAGGGCCCTATGCTGTGTTTCAAACTTTGCTTACTTTATCTGTACATCTCATTCCTGCTCTGTTCTTTCTCTACTCAGTTAAAAAAAAAAAAAGGAAAAACATTTCATTAAAGAACATAATCATTGTTAATGTGTTAATAGGCTAACATCCTGTTTCAACAAGATAATAATACCCTTCACCCAGTTAAAATCTAACATTCCAGAAAGTCCCTCAGGAATGACTAATCTGGGGGATTCCAGTCATGGCATCAGACTCATGGGTTGAAGTGTATTTTAGCAGTTCACGCTTTCTCTCCTTATCCTTTAAATGACACTGTATAAAGAGCTTCCTGTAATTGACTTTGGGCAAAGTAGACTCTGGAAATCAACCAACCAGTTACTGCCAGTTAAACAGCCTAAGAATCCAAGAGGACAAAAAGTTTTATGCAAATTAAAAGTTGTTTCCCTTGTTGGAGACATCTTCAACAAAGCTAAAGCAAAGGATAGACAAAAACAGCAATCAAAGGATTAGTATTCAGACTATATGAAGAATTTCTACAAATTAAGAAAACATAAGCAATCCAATAGAAAAACAAGCAAAAGTGATGAAGAGGAAATTCATTAAAAATTAAATGCAAATAATCCACGGACATTTGAAAAGATACTCAGCCCCATTTGTAACCAGAAAAATGCGCATTGAAAAAACAACGAGACATGGTTTTTGGTGTACCAGATTAGCAAATATTTAAAAGTTTGATATTGTCAAAATATGGGTAGGAAGTGGGGAATCCTTAGTTTTTTTAATATACTGCTAGTGAGAGTGTAAAGTGATAATGCCATTTGTAAGTATCTACAATGTTTAAAATGTGTGCTCTTTGGAAGCAATTCTATGTCTTCCTATTCATCCTAGAAAATATTTCACATATGCATAATGAAGTATTTATAAAGGTGCTAACTGCAGCATCATTTGTATAACAAAATATGGAATAATACTTCTCTGCTGCTTTATTCTCCAAACTGAAATCAATAGGTGCTAGCACCCTCACATTCTAGAGGGATCCACTAATGATTCCCAAAACTTGTTCCCTAAGGATGTCTAAAACTGCAGGCATAATATGGAGAGCATGACAGAACATAGCCTAAGAGGACCAGCAAACAAGCAGAGAAAGAATCTGAGTCTTTCAGGTTATCATTAAGCCAATGGCACTAAACTTTGGAGCCATTCTACTCTGTTCTACCTAAAAAGGACTTCCTTTTTTAAGATCGTCAATGTCCGTTGCAGGCATTTTTATTAGGTTTCTAGCCTTTGCCCAGTCATCCACTAACCTCTAAACCTGATACCTTCTTCATAGACTTTTATGTCCCATTCACAGTCTTCCTCTGTACCTTAATCCATGTCACTCTCCCTTGGATAAACACTGACATATAAATCATGAAGATACTGAAAGTAACACTAAATAATAAAAACTATACTTCGAGCCCTTATTAGGTGTCAAATGTGAGACGCTTTACATATATTATCCCATTTAATCCTCACATCAGTTCTAAAAGCCGGGAAATAATGTGACCTTCATTGTATGGATGAAGATCAGACATGGAAAAGTTTTGGAACTTGCACAGAGTCACCCAACTAGAAAGTGGCAGAGCTGGGATTCTGACTGCAAAGCTGATGTCTGTAAGCACTGGGTCATATTCCTACACAGTCTTTCCTCACTGCTTTCTGGACTTCCTGAAGCAGGCCCACACCTGTAGGCAAGACCTACCCAGACTTACTTGATGTGGTTTCACTTCCAAGATTTTGATCTCTGGAAATCCACAGGCTGACTTCAACTTCAAATCCTCCATTTCTTCATCATCACTGAACTTGTTTTTAATCCCACTGGTGTTTGTTTGTGTCTTGAACTCTCTCTTTTCTTCAGTTTATCCTCCCTTCTCTGAGTTTATTTTTAATGTAAATAATATGCTAATTCCTGACAGTAATACACTCTTCACCGCCTCACAGCATCCCTTGCCATTTTCTCTCATTCCTGTCTTAGCATTTTCAAGTTCAATATAAAGAAAATATGCTTTCTCTACTGTCACTTTCTGGACATTTAACATTCTTAGGGAAAATGAATATGCTGCATCTACAGCAATTTAATATGTCTAATTTTAACTAAGCTCTCATTACTGCCCAGAAATTATTATATTCAGGTACAGTCAACTCTCAGCCTTCCATGTAGCCCTCCTGTCCTTCAGCTCCCACCCTATATCTGGTAATTTCTCAGAATATACCAATCACTTTCTCATTTCCCAGTAAGTTTCAAGATATCAGGTGCAGATTTTGTGCAGCTTCATTCTCTCCATCTCAGTATATCTTGTTAATTTTAGTCTGTTCACCCCTTTCCTTTACTCATGCCTCTAATGATGATGGAAGTCCTCCCTTTATGAGGTTCAACCTGGGATCTATTCCCATTCTTCTTCACTTCCTTTAGGATCTTATTCCACCAAGGGCCTCTCTTGATGGTGTTTTAATTTGCTCTCTGTTTGAGTTTCTAAAAATATTCTCTCTCCTTATAAAGATCCTTCCTTTGACTTGCTGCCCTCTCAAGTTACTTCCCTGTGTTGTTTCTTCTCTTTGGAAAACATCTTTAAAAAGTAGGCTACCATCATAACTTCCATTTTTCCTACCACCCACTCATTCCTCAGATCCTTGGAATTTTAACTCCACCCTTGGTTCTGTTTCTAAAACTATTCTCTCAAAGGTCACCAATTACCCCATAATTGGCAAAGCCTACAGTTTTTCTCAGGCCTTTGTGTACCACTCAGCATTGTTGAACACTCCCCTGTTTCTTTTCATTTCTTACTTCCTTGGTACTGTGACTGGTATCATTCCGGATCTACTTCTGGATCACTAATCTTTCCTTATGTGCCCTTTCCTGTCTTCTCTTCCTTCTTCCATCTGCAAAGCACGGACACCTAGTAAGGCTCATCAGTGCACCTTTCCCCTTATACTCTCTCAGGATTCTTAAGTATCTATATGCATACCATTCTAAATATACCTAAGGTTGTGTGCAGGGGCTCATGTCTGTAATCCCAGCACTTTGGAAGGCCCAGGTGTGTGATTTGCTTAAGCCCAGCAGTTTAAGACCAGCCTGGGCAACACAGTGAGACCCTGCATCTACAAAAAATAAATTAAATTCATTTAAACTAAATTTGAAATATATATATACTTAAAACCCAGACACCCCTAAGTTCCTGATATGCATAGAAAACTACCCTCTATATATCTTCAGTTTATATTTTAAAATAGCTATATATCCAGCTATCTAATATCCAGTTTTCTAAGTGAGATAGGTACTGACAAGATTCTTTAAAGAACCCATAGTGAATGGAGAGGTGACAGTCAATTATCTAATATAATTGTAGTAGTAGTAATTATAGCAATGATAGCTAACATTTATTGAATCTTGGAATATATGACAGCCATCAGGCTAAATGCTTTATATTTAAGAATTTATTAAATTTTCACAACAACTTTATGTGGGAGTTACTAGTACTAGCCTTTTAAGAGGTTCTATACACAGATTTCTCACAAATCGTTACAACAACCATTGTAGTAGTTATTCTTATTATCCTCATTTTGAAGATGAGCAAATCAATGTTTAGAGAGATTAAATATCACATAGCTAGTAAGTGATGGAGACAGTATTTGAACCTGTCTCAGTAAGGATGATGACGATGGTCACAGTTACCATTTCTTAGCACCTACCACAATCCAGGACCTGTACAAGGTAAGTACATGTGTTACCTAACCTTCAGAAATCTATGAGGTTTTCCTTTTGACATAGTAGGAAACTCAGGCTAAGAAAAGTTAAATTAAATGTTCTAGGTTGTAGAGCAAATAAATCACAGAATTTGTGTGGTAGATATTAAAAATGGCAAAAAGAAATTATTTGCAATTCTTGCCACAAAGAGTTACAGTCTATTTCTCCACCACTAGAAGGATAGAATGAAGCCAGAAGTGTCTAGAGTTATTCATTTGAAAGTCCCATTGGCATTTCAAACTCAATATCCAAGTCTGAACTAATTGTCTTATCACTTGTGTTGGTTAAGTTTATATGTCATCCTGACTGGCCATAGGATGCACAGAGGAGGCATTACTTCTGGATGTGTCTGTGAAAGAGTTTCCAGATTAAATTACCATTTAAATCGGTAGACTCAGTAAAGTAGATTGCCCTTCCCAATGTGGCTGTGCATCATCCAATCCACTGAGAGTCTGAATAGAACAAAATGTGGAGGAAGGAGGAATTTTCTCTTTTGCTTCCCGCCAGTCTGCTTGAGCTGGACATCTCATCTCATGTTCTGTGGTCCTTGGACTGGGATTTACACCATCAACTCTCCTGGTTCTCAGACTTCCAGACTTGGACTGAATTATACCACCAGTTTTCCTGGGTCTTCATTTTGTGGACCTTCTCAGCCTCCATAATTATGTGTGTATAAATGTGTGAGAAAGAAGTAGGAGACATATATCTGTAAACAGATAGATAGACACATATCCTACTGGTTGTGTTGTTTTTCTGGAGAACACTGACTAATATATTCCTCTAAAATAAATCTTTTTTATGTGCTTTATTCTGATATATCATGGTTTAGAATTAGGGAACTGAATCTCTACTTTACACCAATTATTCTCATCACCCAACCTTTTAATTGAATCTGTGTTATATACCATTCCCTAGTTAATATCCATTAAATGCAACTCTAAAGTTAGTTCCCTGTTCAAAATCTTTCTGTGGCTTTCTATTACACGGCCCAAAAATGTCCAGCCTCTTCCTTACTGCCTTACTTATATTCTAAATTTCAGCCAGAATAAACTATTTATTTCTCCACAACTATCTCCCCACTACCCTCCCTCCCCTAACATATATACTCATGCTTTTCTGCCTTCATGGCATTGCACTTTGCTTCTCCCACCCCACATTAAATATTATCTGTTTTAGTCTGTTCTGTGCTGCTATAACAATACCACAAATTGGGTCATTTATAATGAATATAAATGTATTGGATCATGGTTGCAGAGGCTGGGAAGTCCTAGATTCAGGGGCTGGCATCTTGAGAGGACTTTCTTGCTGTATCATCCCATGGCAGAAAGGCAAAGAGAGGACCAGAAAGACCGAGAGGGGATTGAACTTACTTTTAAAATAAGCCCACACTTCCAGGATAACGACATTAATTCATTCATGAGGGCAGATCCCTCGTGACCTAATTACTTTTAAAAGTCCCAACTCTCAATACTGCTGCATTGGGGTTTAAGTTTCCAACACATAAACTTTGGGGGACACATTCAAACCATAGCATCATCTCTTCCATGAGTTTTTTTCTTTTTTCAAATTGATACGTAATAGATGTACATACTTTCAAGGTATATATGATATTTAGATACATCCATATAATTTGTAATAATTGAATGAGGGTAATTGGGATATCCATTACCTTAAACCTCTATCTTCTCTTTATGCTGGGAAAATTCAAATTATTCTCCGCTAGCTATTTTGAAATATACAATAGATTATTGTTGACTATCACCACTCTACTTATTTATCAAACACTAGGTCTTATTTTTTCTATCTATTTGTATTTTTTTCTTTTTTCTTGAGACAAGTTCTCACTCTCACCCAGGCAGTAGCACAATCATGGCTCACAGCAGCCTCAACCTCCTGGGCTCAAGGGATCCTCCTGCCTCAGCCTTCCAAAGCAGCTGGGACTGTACTCATGCACCACCATGCCTGGCTAATTTTTTTTTTAACTCTTTGTAGAGATAGGATCTCGCTATTTTGACCAGGCTGGTCCTGAACTCCTGGCCGCAAGTGATCCTCCCTGTTTGGCCACCCTAAGTGCTGAGATTACAGGAGTGAGCCACCCCACCCAACCACTACTGTAATTTTGTACCCATTAATCAACCTTTCTTCATCCCCTCATTAGTTTTTCTTGATGCCTCTGCATGGCAGTCATTTCTCCTCTCTTTGAATTTTTCATAACACTTTGTTTTGCTTTTCTTGTTTTAATTATTCATCTTGTGTTATAGGTATTTATGAAAAGTCATCATACATTTTACTAGACAGCAACCTGTATAAGCAAGAGATGATGTCTTAGTCATTAGTGTGTTATCTGTTGTAACCTCTCAGAACCTTACACACAATAGGTTTTAAAAATCTGGAAACCCAATAAATAAAATATTATTTTTCTTCTAGGTCAAACCCAACTGAGGAAAACATATTGAAGTCAGATTTATAGAGAAATATCAGCTTTATTATTGATAAAAAAAAGACTCAATTGGAAAATGTGATTAAATGACTTGATATTGTAACTCTAAAATAGTAGGCTTATCATCCACCCTGTCATGGAAGAGCTAGACAGGCCAAAGTCTTCCCCAAGGACCAGGCCTGACTGCCTAGTGGAGACCCACACCAGAATGTACCTGGTTGGCACAATGACAGATCCACTGACCACACAGCCTAGTTCCTTCTCCCAAACCCACCAATCAAATAAGTCACCCCTCTTCTAGAAGAGAAGTGAGTGACAGGGAAGAGAGATCTGAGGTATTGTTCCAGCTGAAGTCCCTCCATATAGAAACATGAGGATTGGCCTTGATGAAGATGGTGAAAGCTGAAAGGACAGCCTATCTTCACCTAACACCCAACCAGATTTATGGAACAAGGAATAGATAAAAAGTGATTTAATCTAGAGATGTACATTAATGTAATAATGATGAGAGTGACAGTGGCAACACAATTTTACAGTGAGTTAGGGCATCTTTCTAAGCCTTTTAATGTATTAACTCAATTATCACCCCTATAAAGACGAAGCATGTACTATATTATTATATCTTCACTTTACAGAAAAATAAATTTTGATAAAGACTTTAAAATTTATCCAAGTTCACACAGCTAGTAAGTGTGAATTCAAAAACAGTCTTCCTCTAGAACCATTGTAAGCTGAAAAATATTAATGACCCTTTTCAAATGTCTGTGCTGTATAAACCTCCCCAGCCCACACACCTCTTACCTGCCCCCAGCAATTTCAATAACTCCAGGTTTCTCTTTGTCATAAACAGGTTATTATTGCTTTGACAGTTTTCAAATGAAGAATGTCTGTTATTGTGTGGTCAAACCTTAGACAGTTGCATCATTAATGAAAACCCCAGATTGCTTTCCAGAATCTAGATAGCCTTCTGCAAATAACAAATAGTATCCTCCAGTTCTATTTTTCATTGACTGTTTTTCCATCATAAAATGTGTATTCATTTTAAGTGATAAAATTCTCATGTCTACAGATGCCTCCCTCATTCCCCAACCCATGTAGTGTTGGTTTTATTTTCTAAAAAGTTCAGTTTACTACTAAGACACTTTGCTTAGCTAAGAAAACATGGTGGAAGCTGTGTGGAATGAAGGTATTAACACAGGAATTTTTAAAATCCCTTGATGATTAAATTCAGGCCTGGAAGACTGAAATGATTGTCTCTTGGGACACACTGAGTCAGCACTAATCAAAAGCGATGTATTATGAAAAGAAATAAGTACATGCGATAGTCAGTTATTGAGGGCAGTTGCTAAGTACATTAGCTACTACCAGTACAAAGCTCCAGAAATTCACCCTCACACATGTCTAACACCAGATAATAAATCCCCCCAGCACTGGTGCAAGTTGAGGATATGTGATTACATGCACTTTAGAAATCCCAGAGTACCCTGACTAGGGTAGGGTAGGGTAGGGTAGAGTAGGGGAAGCAGGATAAGGTGGGGAGAGCAACACACACAGACATTTTTATAGTGCCACAGTCATTCAGTTGCATTTTGATAGCTACTTTAATGAAAAGTTTAAATTATCTTTGGAATTTTGATAAAATCGGGGCAGAATCCAATATGCCTTGCTACACTTTAAGAGCCCCTCCTCAGCCACAGCCAGGGCCTTGGACACCCCATAAAAAGTTAGGAATTTTACTTAGCTGCTCAGGGAATGTCTCCTGGTCTGCCCCCAACCCTTCACCCCTTGTTCCATTCACTTTATTTTGGCAAATCCAGTGTCATTATTATTCACGAGTATTTATTGAACAAGGGACCTACATAAAATAATTACAGTTTCTACCATCATTAAAGCTGTAGCCTTAAAAAGAAAGAGAATACATTTTTCTTTATAAAGCACTTATATAGTGCTTAGTGCATGGTAATTGTTATATAGATATTAGTAACAATAATAATAATAATGTTTCCTATTTTACTTGCCGGATCAGCCTCTCTGCTTATTTCTCTTAAACTCACGCCTGGGTTGGACCCTGGTTTTTGCCCCTTGGCACTTTCTTGTATCCCCCAAATTCCATGTTTTTCAGACAGCTGGCCAATCTTTGTCATTCTATCTCTCTGTATTCTCTCTCCCTGTCAAACACACACACACACACATACACACACACACACACACACACACACACACACCTGCCTTCAGGATCAGAGCTCAGGTTCAGTGCCTCAGATTTAAATAGATACTTCTCAACATTTAAATTGGTGAGTTCACAAGATGGATAAAAGACTTAAATGCAACCCCCAACACTGTAGAAACTCTAGAAGACAACCTAGGCAACACCATTTTGGACATAGGTCCTGGCATGGATTTCATGACAAAGACACCAAAAGCAATTGAAACGAGCAAAACTTGACAAATGGAATCTAATTAAACTTAAGAGCTTCTTCACAGCAAAATAAACTACCAATAGAGTAAGCAGACAATCTACAGAATGGGAGAAAATGTGTGCAAACTATGCATCTGACATAGGTCTAATATCAAGCATCTATAAGGAACTTAAACAAATTTACAAGCAAAAAATAAACAACCCCATTAAAAAGTGGGCAAAGGACATGAACAGACATTTCTCAAAAGAATACATACATGCAACCAACAAGCATATGAAAAAAAAAGCTCAACATCACTGATCACTAGAGAAATGCAAATCAAAGCCACAATGAGGTACCATCTCACACCAGTGGGAAGAGCTTTTATTTAAAAGTCAAAAAATAACAGATGCTGGCAAGGTTTTGGAGAAAAGGGAACACTTATACACTGCCAGTGGGAGTATACATTAGTTCAATCATTGTGGAAGACTGTGGTGATTCCTCAAAGCCCTAAAGACAGAAGTGCCCTTTGACCCAGCAATCCCATTACTAGGTATACACCCAGAGGTATATAAATCATTCTACCATAAAGATGCATGCATGTGAATGTTCATTGCAGCACTATTCACAATAGCCAAGACATAGAATCAACCTAAATGCCCATCAATGACAGATAGGATAAGGAAAATGTGGTACATATACACCATGGAATCCTATGCAGCCACAAAAAAGAATGAGATCATGTCTTTTGCAGGAACATAGATGGAACTGGAGGCCATTATCCTCAGCAAAATAATGGAGGAACAGAAACCTAAATACCTCATGTTCTCACAAGTGGGAGCTAAATGATGAGAACACATGGACACAAGGAGGGGAACAACAGACACTGTTGGGGGGTGCTCCTTGAAGGAAGGAGAGTATCAGAAAAAAAATAACTATTGGGTACTGGGCTTAGTACCTGGGTGACAAAATAATCTGTACAGCAAACCCCATAACACAGGTTTACCTATGTAACAAACCTATATATATACCCCTGAACTTAAAATAAAAGTTTAAAAAATAAGTTTAATGGAATTTTGTTTTTGTAACACAGATTAATTTCATAAAGATTAGGTAATGATCTATCACCATAGAATGTTTTAGGTTTGTAAAATCATGCTATTGATTTGAACTATTCATTTTTGCATAATTTTTAAAGGTAGATAAATCATCACTAGCGTAACTGACAGATTTTTTCCCTTGTATATGATTTTATTCCTATGTTCAAAGATTTTGTTTACAAGCTAAAATAAAACATTTAAACTTAAAAAATAAAAACTGAAAGAAAAAAATATTTTCCTGTTCTGGAAATATTGTCTGTGTTCAAAAGTATAATAGCATAGGCCTATCTGCTAAAAACACACTGGTAAACAATCAAACTTAATTACTTGAAATTTGGTTTCCATGTAAAATGTCAGTGTTGAATGAGCAATTGATCTGTTGAGGGATTATGTACATGTTTCCAGTCAGCAGGATGTTGTTCAAAATATGTTTCTGAAGAACATGAGTTATGATGATTTCACACTTGCCAAAAAGAATTATAATTCCTGTTTGAAAGCTACTGGAAGCTCAAATGTTTCTGACTGTGTCAGATCTGACTGGAAACAGAGCCCTTAAGTGAATGAATCATTGAACAAAATCACTTATTCATACTGAGGAACCCAGCTAGACCCTTGCCTTACAGCAGCCTGCAGTATAATGAGGCATCAGGACAAACGTATATATAAAGATGAACGCTAAAAATCAGTCTGGGTTATGTACAAAATAAGTAGTATAGCCCAGTACTGCAGAGATTTCTGAACTGGAGCGTGGAACAATTACTAGCACCGTTTTACCCATAAGGGAATTTCACACCTAATGGCAAAGCAAGGATATGTTTTCTCAAGATTCCCACTGTGTAATGTAGCAGCATTTCGGTGATGCCTGCAATGCATGGCAAGATAAAATAATGGGAAGTGCAGTAAACTTATCCAATATCTGTGTACTACTTATGCTTGGGAATTAACTCCCTATCCACTCTCAGTCTATGCAGCTAATTTCCTAGGCGGCTAATCCCACTTCTAGCTCTGAAGCATATTATGTGATACAGACATGGCCAAACAGAGTATCATTTTATATGGTGCTCATTACTAACTCACAAGCAGGTCAATCATAGTAACGAGACTGTCACACTGTTAGAGGCGTCAAGGTAGCAGACTCCTTTCCTGCTGAACTCAAACCAGAAATATTGTGAATATGAGGCTTTTGCAGCTCTCTCATCACCACAAGGAGTCTTCTAATGAAGCCTGAGCATATCTCACATAGATGGTAATATGGAGATTAAAGTTGAAGCAAGAGATAGACAGAAGCCAAGCCCTTCCTGCTTCTGCATTTTTCACTTACGTAAGCCAAGAAATTTCTTTCTTAAGCTTGTTTGTGTTTGAGGGGCTTTCTTTTTGTTTTTGTGTTTTGTTTTTGTCTCACATAACTTGTAAGTGTGGTAAATTTTATCTTAGGCAAACAGAGGCTAACTCAGGAGCTAGACATTAAGGAATTTCCCTTTCTCTCCAATCATTGAGTCAATGCTCTTTCTTCTCAAGAACCCATGAGTCAGGTGCCTGCAGCCTCACTGGCAAAAAAGATCAGTGTGCCTGCCTTAATGGAACTTACACTATTAAAGTATACATTATACAAAGAAGTGTTAATTTACAATTGAGATAAGTGTTTCAAAAGAGAGACTGATGGTCCTATCTATAAGGATCTGAGAGAGGAGAAGTAGCCCAGTGAGGGAGGCCAGGGCAGCTTTCCTTTAAGGGTAGACCTGAAGGAGTTTAGACATTTCCTAGATGAGGAGGGGCCCTGTGAGAGAAGAGGACACAGCAAAGTCGAGGTTCTAGAGAAGGACAGTGTGGCTGTGACACAGGCATCGAGGTTTGTAGGATCGTGTAGGACATCAAAAACTATGTTTAGGATTCCAACTTTTTAAGAATGAAATGGAATTAATTTGATTTCTGTTTTAAAGAAATAGGTCTCATTTATGTCCCTGTTTCTGATCTTACTGTAACACCCCTGAAGCAAGGCATATGTTTGTTTCAACTAAGATTATCCAGTTCTTCATTCTATATTTGATATAATATATATATCATATAATATTCTGATATATTCTACATTCTATAATATATCTGATATATATATTCTATTTTTTATATATATACATATATATATCCTGCAAAATATATATATACATATATATACACATATTATAAATATATAAATATATATTTGTATATATTATATATAATTATATATAATATAATTATATATATACTTATATATAATTATATTATATATATAATAATATATAATTATATATAATTATATTATATATATAATAATATATAATTATATATAATTATATTATATATATTATAATATATACTTATATATATTATATTATATATATTATAATATATACTTATATATATTATATATTATGTATAAAATATATATAATATATAATATATATTATATATTATGTATAAAATATATATAATATATAATATATATTATATATTATGTATAAAATATATAATATATATTATATATTATGTATAAAATATATAATATATATTATATATTATGTATAAAATATATAATATATAAACATATTATAAATATTATAAATATATAAATATTTATATATAATATATAAACGTATTATAAATATATAAATATTTATATATATACATATATATATATATCCTGCAAAATAATTTAACAGAAAGAAAAAAAGAAAAGGGTGGGGCAGAGGGAGGGAGGGAGAAAGAGAGGAAGGAAGGAGGGAGGGAGGCAGTGGGGGAGACAGAGGGAGGGAGAAAGGGAGGGAAGAAGGAATGGAGGGAGGGAGGAATGGAAGGAAGGAAGGAAGGAAGGAGAAAAGAAAGAAGGAAGGAAGGAGAAAAAGATATATGTTTCAAGGATAGTTGTTTACACCTTCAGTCCCCACATCTGTCTCCATCCAGACACTCCCCTACATTATTTCCTTTCTCATTCTCAACTCCTTCATGTCCTCTACCTTGAATGCCCACACTCTCCCACAACCCACCCACACACACTGCCTAAGCCTGCCCTTCCTTACCCTTTGCTATACTCTGAGTCATTCCTCAACTCTAGGTCCCAATGAAAACATATATATCTTTGTCTTATTCCTCAGGTGTTATTTGATTTTTAATCATTATAGTTGTGATCACACTGTATAGATGTGACAAAAACTGCCAGCTGCCTAGCTAATGTCCACTGGTTCCTTCTTTCTAAGTATTATAATCCTGATTTTATTTGATTTATTAGGGTGAATCCTCTCAAACCCTTCTGCTGCCTTCTCAACTAAGTTTGTGGAATATTCTATTTATTTTTTGTTATTTCTACAATGTTAAACAGCATCTTCATCAGGAGTAGGTTCCATCTCAAGAAACCACTTTCTTTCCTCATTCATAAGAGGCAACTCCTTATCCATTCAAGTTTTATCATGAGACTGTAGTATTTCAGTCATATCTTCAGGTTTCACTTCAAATTTCTTCTATTTTTACCACATCTGCAGTTACTTCCTCTACTGAAGTCTTGAACCCCTCAAAGTCATACATGATGGATGGAATCAACTTCTTCCAAAATGCTGTTAATGTTGATATCTTGCTCTCCTCCTAGGAATCATGAATGTTCTTAATGGCATCTAGAATGGTGACTCCTTTCCAGAAGGTTTCCAATTTACTTTACCCAGATCTATTAGGGGAATCACTACTTACGGCAACTATAGCCTTACAAAATGTATTTCTTAAATAATAAGACTTGAAAGTCAAAATTACTCCTCGATCCATGGGTTACAGAATGTATGTTGTGTCAGCAGGCATGAAAATAACATTCATCTCCTTGTACATCTCCATCAGAGCCCTTGGGTGACTGATCGCATTGTCAATGAGCAGTAATCTTTTCAAAGACACCTTCCTTTCTGAGCAGTATGTGTTAACAGTAGGCTTTGAATATTTGGTAAACCATGCCGTAAACAGACGTGCTGTCATCCAGGCTTTGTTCTTCCATTTACAGAACACAGGCAGAGTAGATTTAACATAATTTTTAAAGGCCTTGGGATTTTTGAAATAGTAAATGAGCATTAGCTTCAACTTGAAGTCACTAGCTGCAATCACACCTACAAGACAGTCAGCCAGTTCTTTGAAGCCAGTAATTAATTTCTTCTCTTTAGGTAATAGCTATAATAATAATAAGTCCTAGATGACATAATAAGTCCTAGATGGCATCTTCTTCCAATATAAGGCTGTTTCTTCTACATGGAAAATCTGTTGTTTAGTGTAGCCACCTTCCTCGATCTCAGCTAGATCTTCTGGATAACTTGCCACAGCTTCTACATCAGCACTCGCTGCTTCACCTTGCACTTTATGTTATGGAGACGGCTTCTTTCCTTAAACCTCATGAACCAACCTGTGCTAGCTTCAAATTTTCTTCTGCAGTTTCCTCACTTCTCTCAGCCTTCATATAATTGAAGAGAGTTAGTACCTTCTTCTGTATTAGACTTGGTTTAAGGAAATAGTATGGCTGTTTGGTCTTCCATCCAGACGATGAAAACTTTCTCAATATCAGCAATAAAGCTGTTTCACTTTATCATTTATGTGTTCACTGGAGTAGCACTTCTTATTTTCTCCAATAACATTTCCTTTGCATTCACAACTTGGCTAACTGTTCAGGAAGAGTCCTAGTTTTCGGCCTATCTCAGCTTTTGACATGCCTCCCTCACTAAGCTTAATCATGTCTACCTTTTGATTTAAAGTGAAAGACATGGGACTCTACCTTTCACTTGAATCCTTAAAGGCCACTGTAGGGTTATTAATTGGCCTGATTTAAATATGTTGTGTCTCAGGAAATAGGGAGGCCCTAGCAGAGGGAGGGAGGTGGGGGAATGCCCACTTGGTGGAGTAGTCCGAACACACACAGTGTGTTATATGGTCAGGGTTCTTAGTCCCTCTAAACATTTATGACAGTACCATCAAAGATCATTTACATGGGCAGGGTTCTTAGTGCCTCTAAACAATTATGATAGTAGCATCAAAGATCACTGATCACAGATCATCATAATTGATATAATAATAATGGAAAGGTTTGAAATATTGCAAGAATATTGCAAAATGAACAAATGCTGTTGGAAAAGTAGCACTGATAGACTTGCTTGATGCCGGGTTGCCACAAACCTTCAATTTGTAAAAAATGCAATATATGTGAAGTGCAATAAATGAAGCCCAATAAGATGAGATATTCCTATATAATATCAGGTATTCTCCCTAAGAATTCATGTGGTGTGTTTTATTTACTTGGATAAATTTTGCTTGGGTCTCTTAGGTACCTGAAGTTCCTGGACTTCCAGGTATCTAACTCCAGGCATCATCCTTTGCAGGGAGCTTTCACTGTTGTCATATTTTGGAAGTCCATATCCCACTTTTCCTACTTGTTCAAAACTACTTCTCAGGGGCCATCCCCATTTCACATTCTACTTTGCCTTGTTTCCAGATGAAATTCCTGAAGTATTTAAGCTGCGTGTCCTAGTAGGCCATCATTTATACTTCATACTTTGAAAGCTTCTTCCCCTACTCCCTAAGTATGACTCAGCTTTGATTCTGGGCTTTGGATAACTGGCCTTCATTAGATGAAGTTTGCAGTATCCAAATTTAGCTTCTGATATCTGTCCCTTTATCCTGGAAACTAAAAACTGGCCCTAATTAGCAACGAATCTTGCTAGTTTTTTACTAACTCTCCTCCATCTCTTAGTGATTAGTTTTGCTTATTCTCAATTTGTCACCTTTACAAGGTGAGGCATACTGGTAGATCCTAACCCTCCAGGTCTCTCCAGTTTGCTAAGAGCCAACCATGACAACCAGAATTGCTGTTACATCTAGTAGAGAGATCATTGCCAAGTTAATTTGGTGAGTCGTAGCAGACCCAACAAATTGTTGATCTAATAAAATATTAACAGCTGTGTCAGAGATTAGTTCCAAGAGAACCCTAACAATACCAGTGATAGCATCCAGACAATAAAGGCTGACATTTATTATGCAGTTAATTATGTACTTGACATTTCCCTAAGCATTTAAATCTCTATCTTATTTAATCTTACCAAAACTATGTGTGGTACATGCCATCATATTCTGTGTTTCATATATGCAGAGATAAGAAAATGGTTCTGGGGGCGTGGTGGCCTAAACTAATAAAGAACCCTTCCTACCATTACTTAGAACTGTTAAACAAGATAAAATAAATTATATTGTAAATACCCAGGTGAGCTTGCAAAAAAGAATGGGAAACTTCTGGGCATTAAGAAGAAATAGGCCTTAACATTTAGGGATTTTGACTTTAAAACTCAAAAGAAACAAGAGACAAGTTAAAGATTTGAAACTGAGACCTCTATATAAACCAAGTCTCACAAAGGTCCCCACCATCAGTGAAAGGAGAACTAGAAAAAGTCTGCATATAGGTCCCCAGAAGGGAGCAAGGAAACATCTCCGCCTGAACAATTGGGTTGTGGAGCAGTGATTATCAGGGATGCCTGGTAGAAACAAATGAAATAGCATTCTGAAGAGCACTTCTATAAATAAGGCAACAAGAAGTTCTTATAAGAGAAGCAAAACCCTGATGAATTCTAAGACACACAAGGAAATAATGTGTCATAAGCAAGAGACAGCAGATACTGTAACTGGGGGAAATTAGTACATCCAAGAATGTAGAAAACAGAATAATATGAAATAAGTTATTAAATAAATATTTTGAAAATATGCAAACACATAAATGAAGGAAGGGAAACATATGGAACATAATTACAACGAAAAAAGAGCAGGTGGATTTTAAAAAGGACCAGATACAATTACTGAAAAAGAAAACCATAATCACTGAAAGGTTGAGTAACTTGCTTGAGGTCATTCAACTAGAAAGTGACAGAACTAGAGCTCAAAACTCAGCTTTGCCAGTCACATGCTGTATTTTCTGAACATCAAGACACACTAGCTGATCAAAATCTAGGCTAGGGGTAGTGGCTCACGCCTGTAATCCCAGCACTTTGGGAGGCTGAGGTGGGAGACTGCTTGAGCCCAGGATTTCAAGACCAGTCTGGGCAACATGGATCTCATCTCTACAAAACTTTTAAAAAATTAACCAGGCTTGGTGGCACATACCTGTGGTCCCAGCTACTCCAGAGGCTGAGGTGGGAGGAATGCTTGAGCCAGGAGGTCGAAGCTGCAGTGAGCTGTATTTGTACCACTGCACTCCAGCCTGGGCAACAGAGTGAGACCCTGTCTCAAAAAATAAAAATAAATAAATAATAAAATAAAACCTGAACTAATGAATTCCATAGGAAAACGTCACCCTTTTGATGTGGTGAAGTCCCTTTGGAAGGAGCATATTACTAAAAATCACATGTTGAGGTAAAATAGAACAAAATCCTTGCTTTTCTATGGGAAATTAACAAGTTATAACAAAAAAAGTGTTGAAATTGGTAAGGTCAACAGAAAGATTTTTTGTGAATTATTAAGTGAACAGATCCATCAGTGGCTGTGACAATGAATGACACATGTCTTGTTTTTCAATTAAACTTCTGATCTATTTGTCATTTGTTGTGTATGATTATTTGCATGACTGGAGTAAGAGTCTGGGTTGGAGATGGATCATTGAGACATGGAGGTGATGTTTAAGAAGAGAACTGAAGGTATTTACTGCTTTAAAAAATGGGGATCCTGCTCCAGTTAGCTCTCTTCTTTTCCTCCCTAACTATTCTACCAATTCTGACAAACAGGCAATTTATAGATGATTACTGCAAACCGAACGATGATGGAGAATGAGAAAGCATTTCGTCAGGTTTATTGCTCTATGGTGTCGTCAATAACCACATCACAGAAACACCATTACTTTGGGCCAAATTCATGTCATAGATTTATAGATGATTACTGCAAACCGAACAATGATGGAGAATGAGAAAGCATTTGGTCAGGTTTATTGCTCTGTGGTATCGTCAATAACCATATCACAAAAACACCATTACTTTGGACCAAATTCATGTCATGGAACTAGATTTTTAATTTCAAACATTTTTTATGAGGTTTGCTGTATTGGACATTTAATAAGTATTTCATTTTCAAATAATATAGTTTCCAGTGCAAGGAACTACAAAGGTTGTTATTAATGACAAATTTGTTGTTTTGCCCTTCTCACAGATTAGCATTATTTAACAGGTACTTATCTCTTCGTTCACAGAATCTCCATGCACTTAATTCTGCATGTTGTTCTTTCCACACTTTTCATTATGTTCCCTTATGGGTCTTCCATAATGTATTCAAAATGTTACTGAACACATAGAATAATAAAATGTGGGAATTACGTGGTTGATGCCAGGTGGTAAGATGTGATCAGATGAGTGTGCTGTATCTCTAAGTGTTTACTAGTCAGGGCAGATTGTGTCTCCTCTCCTCCAAATATGATACAACACTCAAAGAGGTCATTATTAAAACTGAATTATCTCAGTGCTGTGTGTGGAAACTTAGATTTTGAAAAGAGATAACTGAATTGTGACATGTGCAGACTAAAGACCCCTAGGGCCTTGAATAAACATCAGTGGTAGCCAGGCAATAGTTACCACAGCCCTTGGGCGAGACCCAGTACTGTGCTGGCTTCAGGTATGACCCAGCACAGACATAGCAGTGATGGCCACAGGAATGATTGTGTTACCCCTCCCCCGACTCCAGGAAGTTCAGCCCAGAGAGACTGTTTATTTAGGGGAAAATAAGAGTAGTGAACAAGGGTCTCTGCCTGGTAATTAAGAGAATTTTCATGGATTTTACCCAAGACCACTAAGGCAATATTTTTGCAAGCTTACAAGAGTCACGGTGTTACTAGCTTTGGGGTGTGCCCTAATGCACATATGGCTGCAGTGACTAAAGACTTACATTACAACATTCAATTCCCTGTGAATACTTCAAAAGCCTTCACAAGAAAGACAGGAGCAAATAAGCCCAGACTGCAAAGATTAGAGTAAATACCTAACTCTTCAATGCTCACACACTGAAAAACATCCACAAGCATCAAGACCATACAGGAAAACATGACCTCACCAAACAAACTAAACAAGGCACCAGTGACAAACCCCAGAGAGACAGAAATATGTGACCTTTCACAGAGAGAATTCAAAATAGGTGTTTTGAGGAAGCTCAGTGAAATTCAAGATAACACAGAGAAGGAATTCAGAGTTCTAGCAGATAAATTTAACCAAGAGATTGGAATAACTTTAAAAAATGAAGCAGAAATTCTGAAGCTGAAAACTTCAGTTGACAAATAAGAATGCATCAACTGTTGAGGTCAGTCTTTCGACAGTGGAATCGATCAAGCTGAAGAGAGAATTACTGAACTTGAAGACAGGCTATTTGAAAATACAGTCAGAGGAGACAATAGAATAAAGAATAAAAAAGAATGAAGCATGCCTAGAGGATCAAGAAAATAGCCTCTAAAGGGCAAATCTAAGAGATATTAGCCTTAAAGAGGAGGTAGAGAGAAATTGGAGTAGAAAGTTGATTAAAAGAAATAATAACAGGGGACATTCTGAACCTAGAGAAAGACATCAATATTCAAGTACCTGAAGGTTATAGAACACCAAGCAGATTTAACCCACATAGGACTATCTCAAGCAATTTAATAATTATACTCTCAAAGATCAAGGATAAACAAAGGATTTTAGGCGGGGCGAGGTGGCTTATGCCTGTAATCCAACACTTTGGGAGGCCAAGGCGGGTGGATCACCTGAGGTCAGGAGTTTGAGACCAGCCTGGCCAACATGGTGAAACCCCATTTCTACTACAAATACAAAAAACTAGCCGGGTATGGTGGCAGGTACCTGTAATCCCAGCCACTTGGGAGGCTGAGGCAGGAGAATCACTTGAACCAGGGAGGCAGAGGTTGCAGTGAGCCAAGATTGTGCCACTGCACTCTAGCCTGAGCAACAAGAGTGAAACCCCATCTCAAAAAAAAAAAAAAAAAAAGAAAGAAAAAACAAGTATTTTAAAAGCAGCAAGAGAAAAGAAGCAAATAACATACTAAAAAACTCCAATAGTTGTGGCAGCACACTTCTCAGTGAAAACCTTACAGGCCAGGAGAGAGTGGCATGACATATTAAAAGTGCTGAAGGAAAAAAACCCTTTTATTCTAGGTTATTATATCCAGCAAAAATATGCTTCAAACATAAAGGAGAAATAAAGACTTTCTCAGACAAACAAAAGCTGAGGGATTTTCTCAACACCAGACCTATCCTACAAGAAAAGCTAAAGAGAGTTCTTCAATCTGAAAGAAAAAGACATTAGCAACTAATAAGAAATCATCTGAAGATACAACACTTACTGGTAACAGTAAGCCTACAGACAAATACAGAATATTATAACACTGTAATTGTGATGTGTAAACTGCTCATACCTTGAGTAGGAAGACTCAGATATGAACCTATAAAAATATAATAACTACAAAAACATTTAAATACATAGATAATATAATAAGATGTAAAGAGAAATAACAAAAAGTTTAAAAATGGGAGGACAAAGGTAAAGTGTTTTCTCTTTGCTTGTTATTTTGTTTGTTTATGTAATCAAGGTTAAGTTGTCAACAGTTTAAAATAATGGGTTACAAGCCATTTGCAAGCCTCATGATAACCTCAAATCAAAAAACATACAACAAATACCAAGCAAGAAATTAAAATATACCAACAGAAAAACTCACCTTCACCAAAAGGAAGATGGGAAAGAGCAAAAGAAGGAAGAAGAGAAGACCACAAAACAACCAGAATAACAAATAACAAAATGGCAACAGTAAGGCCTTACTTATCAATAATAACATTTAATATACATGGACTACACTCTCCAGTCACAAGATATAGAGTGGCTGAATGGATGAAAAAACAAAACTCAATTATCTGTTGCCAAAAGAAACACACTTCACCTATAAAAATATAATAGATTGAAAATAAAGGGATGGAAAAAGATATTCCATGCAAATGGAAACCAAAAAAGAGCAGGAGTCACTGTATTTATATAAGACAAAATAGATTTCAAGACAAAGACCATAAAAAGAGACAAGGTATTATAATAATGATAAAAGGGTTGATTCAGCCAGAGGATATAACAATTGTAAATATATATGCACCCAACACTGGAGCACCCAGATATATAAAGCAAATATTATTAGAGCTTAAGAGAGAGATGACACCCATAGAATAATAGCTGAAGACCTCAACACCTCGCTTTAACATTGGACAGATCATCCAGACAGAAAATCAACAAAGAATCATTGGACTTAATCTGCACTATAGACCAAATGGACCTAATAGATATTTACAGAACATTTCATCCAATGGCTGCAGAATACATATTTTTCTCCTGAACATATGGATCATCCTCAAGGATAGACCATACTTTAGGTCACAAAACAAGTCTTAAAAAATTTTTAAAAGTGAAATTATATCAAATATTTTATACCACAATGAAATAAAACTAGAAGTCCATACAATATTAATTTTGGAAACTACACAAACACATGGAAATTAAACAATATGCTTCCAAATGATCAGTTGGTCAGTGAAGAAATTAAGAAGGAAATTAAAAAATTTCTTGAAGGCTGGGCAACATACTGAGGCCTCACCTCTACTAAAATAAAATAAATTAGGTGGGCATGCTGGTTTGTTCCTGCAGTCCCAGCTACTTGGGAAGCTGGGGAGGGAGGATTACTTGAGCTCAGGAGAGTGAGACTGCAGTGAACCGTGATCTTGCTACTCACTGCATTCCAGCATGGGCAAGATCCTGTCTCAATTTTTTTTTTCCTTGAAGAAATGATAATGCTAACTGAGCATACAAAAACCTATGGGATACAGTGAAAGCAGTACTAAGAGGAAGTTTATAGCTGTAAGCACCCACATCAAAAAAGTAGAAAAATGTCAAATAAACAACCTCAGTATGCATCTTAAAGAATGAAAAATGCAAGAGAAAACCAAACCCTAAAAGTAGAAGAAAAAAAAAATAAAGATCAGAGCAGAAATAAATGAAATTGAAATGAAAAAAACAATAGAAAATGTCAATGAAGTGAACAGTTGGTTTTTTAAAAAGATAAACAAAGTTGACAAACCTTTAGCCAGACTGAGAAAAAGAGAGAGAAGACCCAAATACATACATTCAGAGAAGAAAAAGAAGGTATTACAACTAATACCACAGAAATTCAAAGAATCATTAGAAGCTACTATGAACAACTATATGCCAATGAAATGGAAAATCTAAAAGAAATGGATAAATTTCTAGACACACACAACCTACCAATATTGAACCAGGAAGAAATCCAAAATCTGAACAAAACGGTAACAAGTGATGAGATTGAAGCTGTAATAAATGTCTCCTAGCAAAGAAAAGTCCAGGATCCAGTGGCTTCACTGCTGAATTTTACGAAATATTTAAAGAAGAACTAATACCAATACTACTCAAACTATCCTAAAAATATAGAGGAGGAGGGAATATTTCCAAATTCACTTATGAGGCCAGTGTTACTACGATACCAAAACCAAACACACAACCAAAAAAGGAAACCTACAAGCCAATATCTTTATGAACATTAATGCAAAAATCCTCAGCAAAATACCAGCAAACTGAATTCAACAACACATTAAAAAAGATCGTTCATCATGACCAAATGGGATTTATTACAGGGATCCAAGGATGGTTCAACATATACAAATCAATCAATGTGATGCATCAAATCAACAGAATGAAGGACAAAAATCACATGATCATTTCAATTCATGCTGAAAAAGCATTTGATAAAATTCAGCATCTCTTCATGATAAAAACCCTAAAAAAACTGGTTATAGAAGAACATACTTCAACACAATAAAAGCTATATATGACAGACCCACAACTAATATTATACTAATTGGGGAAAAAATTAAAAGCTTTTCCTCTAAAACCTGGAACAAGAAAAGGGTGCCTACTGTTACCATTGTTATTCAACACTGGAAGTCCTAACTAGAACAATCAGACAAGAAAAAGATATAAAGGGCATCCAAATTGGAAAGCAAGAAGTCAAATTATCCTTGTTTGTAGATGATATGATCTTAATAGTTGGAAAAACCTAAAGACTCCACCAAAAACTATTAGAATTGATAAACAAATTTAGGAAAGTTTCAGGACACAAAATCAACATACAAAAATCAGTAGCATTTCTATATGCCAACAGCAAACATTCTGAAAAAGAAATCAAGAAAATAATCTCATTTACAATAGCTGCAAATGAAATGAAATACCTAAGAATAAACTTAACCAAAGAAGTTAAGGATTTCTACAATAAAAACTACAAAACATTGACGTGAAGAGGACCCATAAAAATTGGAAAGATATTCCATATTCATGAATTGGAAGAATCAATATTATGAAAATGTCCATACTACCTAAAGCAATCTACAGATTTAGTGCAATCCCTATGAAATTACCAATGACAGTCCTCATAAAAATAGAAAAAAATCATTCTAAAATTTATGTGGAACCATAAAAGACCCAGAATAGCCAAAGCCATCCTGAGCAAAAAAAAAAAAAAAAACTGGATGAATCACATTACCTGGCTTCAAATTATATTACATAGCAACCCAAACAACATAATACTAACTTAGTAGCAGACATACAGACCAATAGAACAGGATAGAGAAAAAAAAAGAACCCAGAAATAAGTCCATTCATCTACACTGAACTCATTTTCAACAAAGGTACCAAGAACATACATTGGGGAAAAGACAGTCTCTTCAATAAATGGTGCTGGAAAAACTGAATATCCTTATGCAGAAGAATTAAACTAGACCCCTATTTCTCACCACATAAAAAATCAAATCAAAATGGATTAACGATTTAAATCTTTTTTTTTTTTTTTTTTTTTTGAGATGGAGTCTCACTCTGTCGCCCAGGGTGGAGTGCAGTGGCGCGATCTCGGCTCACTGAAACTTCCACCTCTGGGTTCAAGTGATTCTCCTGCCTCAGCCTCCCAAGTAGATGAATCACAGGCGCCTGCCACCATGCCTGGCTAATTTTTTTTGTATTTTTAGTAGAGATGGTGTTTCACCATGTTGGCCAGGCCGGTCTCAAACTCCTGACCACAAATGATCCACCTGCCTTGGTCTCCCAAAGTGCTGGGATTACAGGCATGAGCCACCGTGCCCGGCCTAAAGACTTAAATCTAAGGCCTCAAACTATAAAACCACTAAAAGAAAACATTGAGGAAAGTCTCCAGGACATTGGTCTGAGCAAAGATTTTTTGAGTAATACTCCCCAAATACAGGCAACTAAAGCACAATTGGGCAAGTGGGATCACATCAAGTTGAAAAGCTTCTGCACAGCAAAGGAAAGAATAAAGTGAAGAGAAAAGACACAGAATAGGAAAAAAAATTGCAAACTACTCATTGTTCCAGGAATTAATAACCAGAATATATAAGGAGCTCAAACAACTGTATAGGGAAAAAAATCTATTAATTCTGTTAAAAATAGACAAAACATCTAAATAGACATTTCTCAAAAGAAGACATACAAATGGCAAACAGGTATATAAAAAGGTGCTCAATATCTTTAATCATCAGAGAAATGAAAAGCAAAACTATAATGAGATATCATTTCACCCCAGTTACAATGGCTTTTATCCAAGACAGGTAACAATGAATGCTGATGAGGACATGGAGAAAAAGGAACCCTCGTACACTGTTGGTAGGGGTGAAAATTAACATAGCCACTATGGAGAACAGTTTGGAGGTTCCTCAGAAAACTAAAAATAAAATACTATATGATCAAGCAATTTCACTACTACCTATATACACAGAAGAAAGCAAATATATTGAAGAGATATCTGCACTCTCATGTTTATTGAAGCACTATTCACAATAGCCAAGATTTGGAAGCAACCTAAGTGTCCATCAATAGATAAGCAGATAAAGAAAATGAGGCACATACACAATGGAGTACTATTCAGCCATAATGAAGAATAAGATCCTGTCATTTGCAGCAACATGAATAGAACTGGAGGACATTATGTTAAGTGAATGAATCCAGGCACAGAAAGACAAATTTTGCATGTTTCCATTGATTTGTGGGAGCTAAAAATTAAAATATTTGAACTCATGGAGATAGATTGATGGTTACCAGAGGCTGGGAAGGATAATGTGTATGGTGGGGGTAGCGGGGATGGTTAATGGGTACAAAAATATAGTTAGAATTAATAAGGTCTAGTATTTGATAGCACAGAAGGGTGATTAAAGTCCACAATAATTTATTGTACATTTTTAAATCACTAAAGGAGAGTATAATTGGAATGATTATAATACAAGGAAATGATAGATGATTGAGGGGATAAGTACCCCATTTATCCTGATGTGATTATTACATATTGTATGCCTATATCAAAATATCTCACATATCACATAAGTATATAGACTTACTATGTACCCATGAAAATTGAAAATTAAAAAAAAATTTAAGTAAATGTGAGAAAAAAATTACATGAATGTCTTCTTTTGAGAAGTGTCTGTTCATATCCTTTATCCACTTTTTAATGGGGTTTTTTTTTCTTGAAAATTTGTTTAAGTTCCTTGCAGATTCTGGATTTAGAACTTTGTGAGATGGATAGATTACAAAAATTTTCTCCCACTCTGTAGGTTGCCTGTTCATTCTGATAGTTTCTTTTGCTGTGCAGAAGCTCTTTAGTTTAATTAGATCCCATTTGTCAATTTTTGCTTTTGTTGCAATTGCTTTGGGTGATTTCATCATGAAATCTTTGCCCATTCTTTTGTCCTGAATGGCATTGCCTAGATTTTCTTCTAGGGTTTTTAGAAACAAGCTCAACATCACTGATGATTAGAGAAATGCAAATCAAAACCGCAATGAGATACTATCTCATGCCAGTCAGAATGGTGATTATTAAAAAGTCAAGAAATAATAGATGCTGGCAAGGTTGTGGAGAAATGGGAACACTTATACACTGCTGGTGGGAGTGTAAATTAGTTCAACCATTGTGGAAGATGGTGTGGTGATTCCGCAGAGATCTGGAACCGGAAATACCATTTGACTCAGCAGTCTCATTACTGGGTATATAACCAAAGGAATAGAAATCATTCTATTACAAAGATACATGCATGTGTATGTTCATTGCAGCACTATTCACAATTGCAGTGACATGAAATCAATCCAAATGCCCATCAATGATAGACTGGATAAAGAAAATATAGTACATATACACCATGGAATACTATGCAGCCATAAAAAGAACAAGATCATGTCCTTTGCAGGAACTTGGATGGAGCTGGAAGTCATTATCCTCAGCAAACTAATTCAGGAACAGAAAACCAAACACCACATGTTCTTGCTTATATGTGGGAGATAAGCAATGATAACATATGGACACAAGGAAGGGAACAACAAACACTGGGGCCTCTCAAGGGGTGGGGTGGGGGGAGGGAAAGCATTACGAAAAATAGCTAATGGATACTGGGCTTAATACCTAGGTGATGGTTTGACAGGTGCAGCAAACCACCATGTCTCATGTTTACCTATGTAACAATCCTGCACGTCCTGCACAGGTACCCCCAAACTTAAAATTAAAATTAAAATTAAAAAAATAATAACCATGAAACTAGTATTTTAAATGATCTTATACAGCAAATGAAACCTGTGGTCTTGTGTTTTCTGCTTTTGTGTTTTCACTGTCTAATTTAGTTTTCCTTTTTGTGAAGCAACCAGATCCAGGAAAATTTAAAAACACTAACTAAAAGTGGGCCATCTATTTATCCAGGCTATGCTCAGCAATAGCGCTGAGCTGATCATGCACTCAAGCAGCTCTGGAAAAGGGTCTCTGCAGATATGGTCACTCAACAAGAGAAAGCAGTTTGGTCATCCTTTCAGGCTGTAATTATATTCTAGTTCAGTGAGCAGTGGTAATTAATTGTACTTTGTGCTCAATGTTAAAGCAAACAAACAAACACAATGGGGAAGTGCAATGTCGGGTAAATGGCCACAGGCATCCTTGGAATTTAAGCTAGTTTCTTTGAATGGTGTAAAGGAAGTTAATGTCTCACTTTCTCCCAGAATAGAACCAGGTTTTAATAGGCAGCAGACCTTTAACAGCACTTTCACCCCACCCCCAAGGGAGACTTCAAATTTGATAGCTTTTGATAACAAAACAGAAGCTTTACAAAAGAAAGCATTAGCATTGTTTATATTCTCTCAAAACATAAGTTATTTGTACAGACCTATACAAAGCTTCTCCTAGGTAAGCACTTTGGAAAAAAGGCAAATAAATGGAAATAGATGCAGATTTTTTTTTTTTTTTTTTTTTTTTTTTTTTAACTCTAAGGGAGAAGATTGTCAAAGGAGATTTAACCCACACAGTTCCATACTGATGTGGCTAGGAAAAAATGTACAAACCATTGAGGATACACTGAGTGTGGAATCATAGACTAAACGGCCAGAAGAAACTATTTAATTTGTTTTTTGTTTTTTTGTTGTTGTTTTTTGAGACAGGGTCTGACTTTGTCACCCAGGCTGGAGTGCAGTGGCACAGTTACAGCTCACTGCAACCATGACCTTCTGGGCTCAAGCAATCCTCTCACTTCAGCCTCCAGAGTAGCTGGGACTACAGGCGTGTACCACCATGGCTGGCTAATTTTTGTATTTTCTGTAGAGAGGGGTTTCACCATGTTGCCCCAGGCTGATCTTGAACTCCTGGGCTTAAGCAAATCACCCACCTCAGCCTCCCAGAGAGCTGGGATTACAGGCATGAGTCACTGAGCCTGGCCAGAAACTAATTTATCTTTATTTCTTGATGGAGAAACTGAATTCAAGGAATGTATGAGAACCTGCCTAAGGTTAGTCAGTGGCAGAGTTAGGATCTGACTTTTAGCCTGTGAAATTGTGTCAACACTTTCGCTCTTTATACAACATAATAATACCTCACAGGAGGGAATGAGGAGTAATTGTTTTATACTCTAGAAGAGAATTGTTTTATACTCTAGAACAGAATTCAATAGCAGCTAATATTCTGTTCTCTTCAGGATTAAACTTTTTATTTCTTCCTTAATTCCAACATTTTCATGCAGCTAGTAGAAATAGGACTGCAAAGTCTTTTTGTTTTGTTCTTGTTGTTGTGTTGTTTAAAGTAGTCTAGACTGCAACCATTGGGATATTACTGGCATGATTTTTGACACATCTGCATATCAACTCTACCATGTACTTTTTAAAAAAGGTATGTACATGTAAATTTTATTTAAAGACGACATATATTCATGCATAAATAAATAAACCAAAATCATTTGGCATAAACAGAAAATAATCTTAGAAATGAACACAAAATAATGTTACTCTTGCCTACTAAAACCCCTCAGCATAAGGCCTGCCTTTCTTTGTTAAAAGATTAGCAAGTATGAGTAGAGTTGCTAACATAAGTTAGCACCAATCTGAGCCTTTTTTTTTTTTCTTGAGACGGAATTTTTGCTCTTGTTGCCCAGGCTCTCGGCTCACTGCAACCTCCACCTCCTGGGTTCAAGTGATTCTCCTGTCTTGGCCTCCCAAGTAGCTGGGATTACAGGCATGAACCTCCACACCTGCCTAATTTTGTATTTTTAGTAGAGACGGGGTTCCTCCACGTTGGCAAGGCTGGTGTCGAACTCCCAACCTCAGGTGATCCACCCACCTTGGCCTCCCAAAGTGTTGGGATTACAGGCGTGAGCCATCGCACCCAGCCCAATCTGAGCCTTTTGTAGTAATCAGAAAGACTAAAACAATAATGAAAAGGGAATAAAATTCTTACTATGATTAACCGTTATGTAATATCAAGCTTGTGTAACACTTCAAATAATCTTTTTAATCAGTTTGGAGAAAACTACTACAGTTAATGCATTTACCGTCATTAATATCTAAAATCAGGGTCCTTTAGAATCCTGTTATTCTCCAAGAGAACTATAAAAGGCAATACAGCATAGTGGAGGCCCTAGGTATACTCAAATGTACAGCAGCTAAGCTCTCTAACTCGATTTGTTTGGATTCACATCCTGTCTTTACCACCTGATTACCTGTGTGACCATGGGCAACTCATTATTCTCTAACGCTCATTTTCTAAAATGGGGGTTGTTTTCAAGATTTAAAGGTCTAATTGCATATAACAATTTACAGTGTTGAATAAACATTAGTTACTATTTTGTCACTATATTGTACAGTGTTCTGAGTTTTAAGAAACTGTGTATGATGGGCATGGTGGCATGGGCCTGTAGTCCCAGCTGCTACTCGGGAGGCTGAGATGGGAGAATCGCTTGAGCCTGGAAGGTTGAGGCTGCAGTGAGCAGTGATTGTGTCACTGCACTCCAGCTTGGGCAACCAAGCAAGACTCTGTCTCAAAATAAAATAAAATAAAGAAACTGTGCATGAGCTTCCCATGATGGCAGGAAAAGTAAACTACCATTATTTAGAACAAAAACATTTTTAGGCAGCTGACTTTGTGTGAAGGTTAACTTTTCCTCCTCATTTTGGGAGACTCATGTTGCATAAGAGATGCATTCCACTTTGCCCTAGCTCACCTCCAAGCCAAAAATTTTCCGAAAGGGCACACTAAGGAAAGGACGCATAGTTAAATGTTTGCAAAACAATTTGCCACCCACCCTGTTCTGAGTCACCTCTTCAAGTTGGCAACCTTTCAACCAGCTGATGGTGCCACCCAGTATCAGGGGCATGGGTGGACTCCTTAAGGTGGTTTCCCAAGGCATGGTAGCAGCTGCTGGATTTGGTGAGGGGGATAGGTCAAGTAAAATATCTGGTCACAGATTCTAGATTGTTTGGACACTGAAGTAGAAGACTGGCCAGCCGCAGTGGCTCGCGCCTGTAATCCCAGCACTCTGGGAGGCCAAAGCAAGTGGATCACTTGAGGCCAGGAGTTTGAGATCAGCCTGGACAACATGGTAAAACCCCATCTCCACAAAAATACAAAAATTAACCAGGCGTGGTGGTGTGCGTGCACACACACCGCCCCCCCAAACAAAGAATGTAGAAACTTAATAAAAAAAAGAAAGTACAGGACTGAGGGGAGAAGAGATAGAAGGAGCAGGCTAAGCACACATGAGAGAAGAGAACATATGATTAAGTGGACAAAGTAAAACCAAGATAAATAAAAAAGAAAAGAAAGAAGAAGATTCCATGGGACAGCACTCCAGCATAAAGTACAAGATACCCTAAAGGCATTTCTCAGTCTAAACAAGACTACAAAAAGAAGACAGTGATTTAGGGAAGATGGTAAAAAAATGGATGGCACCAAAGTGACAACAATTAAGAGGAAAAATGAGGAAGGTGTTTGATTAAGAAACAAGGCTTTTATAAACATTTCTTTTCATATTTTGTGTAAGTATGTGCTATATATATGTTATGTTCATATCAGTAGCTTTGAAAGCATACTTTTATGTTATCGACATGTCTTTCTGTGAAAAACAACAAGACTGAAAGATTTGATTTTCTTCCGTAAGCCACATTCCTTGACTCCAGTCAAGCCTCCCAGAGTAACAGACAATAAATACCAGTCTTTTCCAAGCCAGTCTAACTCTAAGGTGGTGGCTGTTTAGTTTCTATTAGAAACATTAAGAAAAATAAATTATTTTAGAATCATGGAAAAAGTACTTTCCAACAATCTTGGTGTCACAGATATAAAATTTCTGAATTTGGAAAATATTTAGTGAAAAATATTTATTATAACAGTTGAAATAGTAAAAATCTATTGCTTTCTTGCCACGGAGCTTAAGCAAAGAAAAAAAAATCTATTGCTTTTCTCAATTGCTTAGAAAGCATAACTGAAAGTGGACACACTGAAAAGGCTGGCAGTGGAGATCCTTCAACTTCAGCCTCTGGAGATTATAGTTACTTACCCCATAAATATATATATATATATATATATATATATATATATATATATATATATATCTACTATGTATCCATGAAAGTTAAAAATAAAAAAATTAAAATAAAGATTACAGTTACTATGTAACAACCAGTGCTTTTTTTTTTTTTTTTTTTTTTAAGGGATTTAAGGGATTGCCTCCCACTAAGGAGATAACAATAAATATTAACCAGTGTTGCAGTGAACTGGTTGGCCAAAGATAGCAGGTCTTTTTTTTTTTTTTTTGAGACACTGTCTCACTCTGTGGCCCAGGCTGGAGTGCAGTGGCGCGATCTCAGCTCACTGCAAGCTCCGCCTCCCAGGTTCACGCCATTCTCCTGCCTCAGCCTGCCGAGTAGCTGGGACTACAGGCGCCCGCCACCATGCCCAGCTAACTTTTTGTATTTTTAGTAGAGATGGGGTTTCACCATGTTAGCCAGGATGGTCTTGATCTCCTGACCTCGTGATCTGCCTGCCTCAGCCTCCCAAAGTGCTGGGATTACAGGTGTGAGCCACTTACCTGGCCAAAGATAGCAGGTCTTAACATTGGTTGTGCATAGGAAACAACTGAGGTGCTTTAAAAAAAAAAATACTGACACCTGGCTCCCACTCCCAGAGATTTGGATTTTATTAGGTGAGATGCAGCCTGGGCATCAAGAGTTTTAAAAGCTCCCCAGATTTCTCTAATGTACAACAAAATTTGAGAAACACTAAAACCCTTGCTACTGACCAGTATGGTCCATGGACCGGCAGCATTGCTATTACCTGAGAGCTTTTTACAGATGCAGAATGTCAGGCCTCACCTCGGGCTGATGAATTAGAATCTGGATTTTTCCAAGGTTCCCATGTGGTTTGGTTTATATGTACATTCATGTCTGAGAAGCACGGCACTAAGGAATTCTTGTCACTGATCATTTTTTCTTTCTCTGATGTTAGATAGTAATTCCATAGTTAATAAAAGATGAAAGAAAAATAACTCAACTTTCATTCTCTAAAACGCAGGAAAAAAGTCTTTCATCTGTGACATTCTGTAGCATGATAAAAGGTGATTGATGTGAGATGAGATCCAAATATGTAGGGTTGCCAGATAAAATATAGGATAGTCAATTAAATGTGAATTTCAGATAAGTGATGATTTTTTTATTTTTAGTGAAAGTATGTTCCAAATATTGCACAGGGTAAATGTATACTAAAAAAGTATTCATTGTTGATTTGAAATACAAATTTAACTGGACATCCTGTATTTTTATCTGCTAAATTTGGCAACCCTACATATATTCCCAGGAGCTTCTCTTTGCTCTCTAGGCTCTCCTAGTTGGAAAAAAAAAAAAAAAAAGGAAATGATACCATAAATGGTCAAGTGGCTGCCCCTAAGCTGTCTAGACTGATTGCCTGTAATGTTGTTTCTCATCTAGCCCAGACACAGGACTCTGACTTAGGGAAGCCAGGCTGGTGACTCATCTAAGTGGGAAATTTACTTGCTGACTCAGGAGGACATCGTTCTTGGCAAATTTTTGCCTTAGAATAAACCAAAACGGGAAAAAAAATTATAAGCAAATGTTAAATACAGGAGAATGTATTAAAACACTTTAACTTGAGGCAACAGGCAAATTAATCATATATTTTCTTTCAGTTGATTAAATGAGATTTTTGTTGTTTCCTCTTTTACCATAGCTTATCCTAAAAAGTGATTTTTGATAACAGCAAAAGGTTTTATTTAAATATGAAAATGGTAGAGAGAATAAAGATGGATTGAAGTCAGTTGGGTACAGAGCCTAAAATTCAACGCTCGCTTTAGGAGGAAAGACTGAGGTAGCTGACTTGCCCATGGTGGCACTCAGGGTTTGGCATTTTTCTTAAGAATTAACTGCTGTTTAAGTCCTCTCAGAGGCCACTTTCCAAAAATACATTTTAAATCAGTTTTCTCAATATTCCATGTAGCTTGTGTATACAGTAGCAAATTCTTGGAGCAGAGATGTAGGTGTGGCTTGGGTGGAAGCCCTCCCTTTGCAAGCCTGGTAGAAGAGGAAACTAAATTTACTTAGCCAGTTCTGATTTTTTCATCTTTGAAAAGGTTTTGATGGGAAAAACCTGAAAAAAATTATTGTGGATATGTGCAATTCTGTTGTATTAATAATTTTTTTCTTAAATAAGTCCATAGTTGTTTTTGAGTAGGTCCAAAATGGAAGTTAGATACCAACTCTTTTTTTTTTTTTTTCTTTTGAGCTTCTGAGTCTTTTTGACGGAGGTTGGACCCTTATATTTTATAACTGTTAGCCACGATATTAACAATCCTGGTTTTAGGACTGGAAAGCAAAACAACCTGTTTCTAACAAATACTGACAGAAATTTTCATTTCAAAGCAAAGCCCATAAAAAGCATATCCCAGAAGTTTCATAAACACAACAATCCCTGCAGACATGATGCAGAAGGGACTAAGTATTAAGAACTATGGTGTACAGGAAAAATAAATACAGCCACAAAATGCTTTGTGACTGAATCTATCAAGAAATGAAATCTATTTTTTCTCTGCTTTGAACTTGGTCTGGCCATCTCGCTTGCTCTGACCCAACAAAATGTGGCAGAAATGATGTTGTACAAGCAAGCCTAGGCCTCAGGAAAGCTTGCAGCTTCCACCTTTGCTGTCTTGGAGCATTGCCCTGAGAAGCTGCTTCAGCTGACTGGAGGATGAGAGGTCACAAGAAGAACTGAGATGCTCTGCTGCTAACAGCCAGCAGCATTGCCAGAAACATGTATGAGGCTATTTTGGACCTTCCAGTCTAGCCGTGCCTTTACCAGAATGATGATGCTTGAGTGAGCCCAGGAGATGCCAAAAGAGAAACTGCTAGTGAACCCACACAGAATCATGATAAATAAGAAATCATTGTCTAAAGCTACTGGGGTTGTTGGGGAGGAGTTGCTATGTAGCAATAGGTAACTAAAAAGATGGAATGCTCAAACTTCACTAAGTTTAGTTTCACTAAAACTCCCCCAAAATAAATTCTAAAAAAAAAAACAAACTCAGGTCTCGTCTCCACCCCAGAAATCCTGATTTAGCTAGGCCTGGCAACCCACTTTTTATACAAAGACTCCAGATGGCAGTGGTCCTCAGACCACCTTTTGAGATACACCCCCTAGTAAGATTTTCTTCAGCACAGAGGAGGCTTGAGGTAGGTGGCCACATAGCTGTGCATTACTCCTGCAAATGATGCTGCTGCAGCAAGTGCACATTTGTATCATCGTCACCATACACAGTGTCCCAGGTACCAACAGAGCATTTTTGTTTATATATATCTAATTATAAAATGGAAATTGAAAAGATTACTTCTATTCTTCCTCATTATCTAATATGAATTATTGGAGAGGGGGCTGAGTGGGGGAGCAAAATAGCACACCCCCTGCGGAAACGGGCTTGGTGGAGACTGACTGGAATTGATATGGGTTAAAGTCTTAATATGGGCTACATAGCAAAAATGCAGCTGAGTTGAGGCAGAAGTGGGATAAAAAGCTTGCAGATGTTTTTTGAGCATTATGAAAGGAAGGGAAAGGAGGATAGGGAAGGCAGATGCTCAGGGAGGTTTATTTGAGTGGAGAACAACATAAATTTAGGTGAATATGCTGAAACCACTATAGAAAGATGAAAATGAATCTGTCTGAGGGAAATGACTGAGTCTTTTATTTATTTGTATGTCCTCATCATAGCTGCAGCATAATAGGTGTATCATAAAACAAAGGTGGTGTGAAGTGTTGAAAGCTGTAGTTTTCAGTTCTACTTGACGGTGGTCCTCTGGCAGCATCCGGGTCCTGCTTTTTCTTAGCCTTATATATGTGAATTCTGCTGGTGTGCCATTTGAAGGGTCCCACTGCTAAGAAACGTTTGAAAACCAATGAGTTAAAGCATGAAGGAAATGCTATTTAATTGAAGAGAAAGATTGATTATTAGACAAGTGATATTGACATTTCTGAGATGGCTGCTTTTCAGTGGTAGGTGAAAGATTCAAACTTAATCTTCCTGAGGTTCTCTTTTACCCTTAGGTGGTGAGGAGAACCCAAGAAAACTCTCAATAGTAGCCACTTCCCAAGGACTTTTAGGGAGATCAACTTGCATTTCTTTTGCTACAGTTAAAGTGAAAGAACTTGTGGTGAAAACACACATTTCTAGTATAGTAACAGAACTTCTACTCAGAATTTTTTTTTAAAAGTTATTTGTGAAATTTTAGTTGCTGAAATAAAGAGTAAGATGAAATCATAGATATGTACAGATAGTTGGCATAGTAGATCCGTTCTGACTCTTCTGAGCTTGAACTCACCAAAGAAATATTTTGAACCCTGATACTCACTGAATGAAGATTGTTTTCCCTTTCTCTTGCGAAAACGGTGAAATCAACTGTTATTTGTAGGTAAATCACACAAATATATGTATGTTTTTGTCTAGAATAGAAATTATATATACTGTAGTAAGGGAAAATATATAACATTTCATAATTACCGTGAGAATCCCTTTTGTTTATAAATTATGCCTACTTGTAATTTAATGTATCTGTATTCCTCAGGATTGACTAGGTGGTATTATAGTATCAAATTAACACAGAGATCTTGGCAACTTAATGCAATAAAAGCTGTATTTCACCCTATTGCATGTGAGACACATTTAGTAAAAATATGTAATGCAAACATCAGGCATTTAATTTCATTCCATACACCCAGGCAGCATAAGTATAAAATAATACAAATGATGCTTTCTAGCAAATGAAATTTCTCTAAAAATAATGGTAAGTTTTGTTGTCAAGGCTAAAATAAATTGTTTCCAAATACAGTACCAACCAAGGTGTAGCAAGGTTAAGAAACAGTTTTCAAATCATCACAACCACAGAAGTGGGGTTAACTGAGGAAATGGCTTGTTAGTTGACATAGTTCCCACAATATCTAAAGATAAATGTATAACTTATAATACAGACAAAAAGTTTTAAGCCAACATTGCATTTTGACCACAAAAATATTATGCCAATGATTATATAATTTTCATACTTGGTTTAAAACTAACAAAAACTGATTTAATTAACAGTAGGAAGGGCTAGGGGAATATTTTTCAAGTTTCGTAATTGGGATAACTGATTAATATTGAAATAAAAAATTCAGGGCACATGTGGGAATTCTTTTTCTCCTATATAAGTACCAAGAGTTATATGTGGAAAACTCCTTGAAGACAAGACATGTTACTTATGAGTCTGCAATAGCCAAATGTTGTATTTGTATGACTGGTTACATCTCTATCTTTGTGGAACTGCCCTTCCTCCATCTTAAGTAATAACAACATTCATCAACCACAGTGCTGTGCCACATTCTTCGCATAGGAGTTTGTCACCTGACCTGTGGCCAATCATAATATCTCACTCTCTGAATACAGTGATTGGTTCAGGGGTAAACAATTATTATAAACACAGTCAATATAAATCATTGCCTTGAGTTGAGATACTTATTTGAGAAGAAGGTAGCTTTATCATCTATGGATTGCTAAAGCAGGACCTATAACTGTTTTCCCTGGTCAACTCTACAGCCTGACGCAGTTGGAGAGGGTAAGGCCAACATAAAGAAGAAAGCAGAGCTGGAAAAAGAATTGTGTTGTGTTTGAAGACAGAACCAATGCTGCACTTCTGGGTTATGTGAATCAATCCATTCTCTTTTTCGCTGCAGCTAATATGAATTGGGATATTCTCACTTGTAATTGAGAGTCCTGACAAATACTTCATTTCATTCCTTTTTTTTTTTTTAAAGAGAGAGGGTCTCACTCTGTTGCCCACGCTGGAGTGCAGTGACATGATCGTAGCTCACTGCATCTTCAAACTCTTGGGCTCCTGCTTAAGTCTCCTGAGTAGCTAGGACTACAGGCATGTGCCACCACTCCTGACTAACATTTTTTATTTTTTGTAGAGACTGAGTCTCGCTGTGTTGCCCAGGCTGGTCTTCAGCTCCTGGTCTCTAGCAGTCCACCTGCCTCAGCCTCTTCATTCTTGAAAGTGCTGTAGGATCTACCACAATATGGCATAGCATCTTGTATGTAGCACTGAGTCAGTAAAGGTTTTATAATTCAATAAGCATTGATAAATCTATCTTCTGGCATCCTCAAAAGGTATTGTTGGTGATCATGGCATAATTTTGTCAAAATAATTATCATTATCTACTTGCTTCTCTAACTCAATTACAACAGGAAAAAATTTTCTCTCTCTCTCTCTTTTTTTTTTCTTTTTGGTTAAAAGTTCTGCTTCCTATATGTAACAATGGATTTTCAAAGTATTGGTTAAATTCTTAACTAATGTACCCATGTGAAATACCATTTAAAAATACATATATACATCAAGCTATGTTCAATAACTTTTTTACCTATACATTTTTCATTTTTATATGACTTATTTTTCAAATGTTTGTTATGCCATTTTTGGTAGTCAAGAAAGATTTCCTATTGGAGATCATATGTAAGTAATTGGAAGATTCTCAGACATGTTTATAAAATCTTATTTAACTCATGTTGTTTATGGTGATAATATAATAGAACGATAAATGCCTTTCAAGAGACCTGTATTCTAGTCCCAGTAACACCTTTTATTGATTTTATGACAATGGCCAAGTCCTCTTTGAGGCGTCTTTTTCTCATAACAATATATATTTATATAGCACATATAGTCATATGAAAAAGAGAAAATTTTATTTCAAACTCTGGAGCCAGAATCCTTTTTAGAATAAGAACATTTTAAACTTAGCTTTTCATTCAAAATTTTGAGTCTTGCAATGTAAGTTCCAAACATGGTCTGAAAAAAAAAGGCCAAAACAAAGAGAAGTCTTAGTTGCTCAGTATGAAATCTGAGAAAGATTTAGACATGACCTTGTCCCAGAAGGAAGACACAGGGGCCTAGGAATGAGGACAAGAAAAAAAAAAGAAGGTCTGGTGGCAAGGAATGCACACAACACAATGGCAGGCCAGGAGGCTGAGAAGGAGACACAGTCAACGCGATGTTCCCATGGTAGGAATGGCTGAGAGCTGTAAATATGTCTACTATTCAACTGTAAGTGGTTAGCTGGTCTCCGCTGCATTACTCTGAAATACTACCCTCCACCTTCACCATCAGACTTTCTACAGAATTCTGTTACATGCAACCACCATGCATTCAGGTTCCTTTGTGGAATAAATGTAAAAGGGGCCATATTCCATTTTTCAGTTTGGATGAAGTATGTGCAAGGTTGAGTAAATAAACCAGATGCAGAAGGTGAGCTGCCAGTGAGATTGGGAACTTAATGTTGGCTTAAGCCCCTCTGAGAATTCTTGGAACACTGGCAACAATCCTGGCAATAGTGGGAATTATGTACAGCCCACATGCAATCTCAGATGTGCAAGTAACATCACATTATTTACATCAAAATCAATTTGATCTGACTCAGTATCCTTATTAGTCCTGCACGATCCCATACATTTCTGTGGGTTTGCTCCTTCCAAGCAGAGAAATATCTGCTAAATCTGGAAGTCTCTGCATTTAGGGTTTGGTGTCCATAGCCTGGTACCTTGCTATCACATTTGACAATGAGACATGTGGCCCAGAGGAGAAGAGATATTGAAGGCAGTGAAAGAGAAAAGCAAGGTCAAAAATGTTGATGCCAGAGCAGCTTCTTTTTTTTTCCATTGCACTTGGCACACTAATTCTATGATGATTAAATTAATGAATAAATGAATTCCTAATAGTAAAAATAAAAAATTTGGTTCAGAGTGGAGCAGTAATGGAGAAAAAGTTTTACCATTTATTTTTGCAGCTATGGCAATATAAAGTTGGAAGAGACTTTAGAATCTATCAAATCTGATTCTTTAACTTCTGTATCAATACCATCTATAACTATGCTGTCCAATTTGGGAGCCATTAGATACATGTGGCAATGAAAAATTTAAGTTGAAATTTAATTTTTCCATCATACTAGCCACATTTCAAGAGCTCAAGAGCCACATATGGGTAATGCAAGTGTTCAGACAATATAGATATGGAACATTTTCATCACTGCAGAAAGTTATAGTAGACAACACATATTTATTACATCCCTATCAAATGATCATCTAGCCTTAGTTTTCATTCTTCTTAATAAATGTCCTTTACTATTGCATTTCAGGCCAGCCATATTGTTAGGCTGTCCTTGAAGTTTCTTCCATATATTTATCCTAGATATTTTAGACATATGAACAAAATTTATTCTGTATTAAAGTAACTGTTTGGAAATTTTGTTAATAATAAAGGTAGTCTAAACTGAAACAGTTAGAACAACTAGACAGAATAAAAAAGTTTCTTAAGGACTCTCTTATAACTGAAGAATAGAACTAATTCACATAACCATCTCCATACTAGTAATTTAGTCAAAACTCAGAAGAAAAGAAATCCAACCGTAGAATGCTTTATGCTTCACAAAATGCTGAAATGCATAAAACCTTTAAATTTTTGTCTCTATGTGCTAAATCTAATGCTATTATGCAATTAAGAGTTCTGTATCTAACATCTTAGTGAACATCATCATTTTCTATTAAACCCAAATACATCCATAAAGACCAAAAGGTGAAAATCTTCAGTCTTCAAGTTTTAGAGGAAGTAAGGGTGGAGATTTTAGAAAACCTCCCAGAAGGAACAAAATTAGTGACGGCACCAGACCATCTGAAAATTAGAGTATTGCTCACAATGACTTAATTCATACTTGTTTTATTAATGTCAACAACTGGAGGAGCTTCCATGGAGCATATAAACTTTTAAAGACCCGAAACAGTGAACTGACTCATCTTTCTGTACATAATAATAACCTTGTATCATCAAGAAAACTGCCTGACAATGTTTCTCTTTTAGTTACTCTTCTCTTTAGAGTGGTCAGTATATTTAGCATAATTTCTATCCAAATAGGTTAAGAATAAAAATTTTTGGCACTCAAAATTTAAATCTCTGTTTGAGGAATTAAGGTGAGTATATCAGTTAAGATTAGGTTAGTCAAGGTATAACTGAAAATCCAAGTCATAATAGCTTAACAAAGATAAAGGTATATGTTTCTATTGCATAATACAGGTTTACAGTTCAAAACTAGTATGATGGGTCCATGGTTATGAGAAACACAAACTTTCTGTTCTATAATTCTTGGTTCATGACCTATATTACCAAGTATGGCTTCATGTCCACAATGTGGCTGCTGCAGCTCTGACTATCACATCCATGTCTTAGGCAGCAGTTATACAGAAATTGCAGAACAAAAAAGGTTCCTTGTGATAGTTAAGATAGCCCCCCCAAAAGAACTTTCCTACAAGCTCCACCTGACAACTTCTACTGACATTTCTTGTCCATCTGTAGGAAGCTGGAAATGGTTTCTTTTTTTCCAGCTAGACCATTGCTGCCACCACACAATATAGGGGTTTTATTACCAAACAAGAAGCAGGCAATGAATATTGGATAGCTAGCTAGCAGTCTCTTTCTGAATAAGTGAATTATCCTTTCTTTGTGCTAAACTTACATTGTTGCACAGGCCATACTGTATATACTTACTTATACTGAAAACAGAATTGTGTAGCAATAGAGAGCATAGGATGTAATTAGGGTGATTCTATGTTCCAATTTTCCCTGAAGAGTTCCAGTATATAGCTGTTGTATCAATATAGTTATTATTAGTGTTTCTATTACTCTCTAAAGTGTCTCAGTTGGACAATAAATTGCATGGTCACCTTAGCTATTATAAACTGGCTAGAACATCTCTAATACTTCCTAGCTCTGTGACCTTAGCAAATTACTAACTTTTATAAACTCATTGTTTATAAACTCATTGTATTAGTTATCTATTGCTGAATAACAAATTTTACACCCCAAATATATTGGCTCAAAACAACAAACATTATCTCAGTTTCCATGGGTCAGTAATTAAAGAGCCACTTAGATGGATGGTCCTGGCTCAGGGTCTCACTTGAGATTTAGAGGCTGGCAGGAGCTGCTATCATCTAAGGGCCTAATTGGGAGGCAGGATCCACTCTGAAAATTATTCACTCACATGGTGGTTGGGAGGAGGCCTCAGGTCCTCACCATGTGGGTTTCTCTATAAAGCAGTTTGTGTGTCCTCATAACCTGGCAGCTGGCTTCCCCTCCAAGAGAGAACAAAAGGAAGCTTCAGTGCCTTTTATGCCCTAGTCAACAAAGTCCCACAGTCACTTCCTTTTTATTCTATTCACTAAAAGCAGTTTACTAAGTCCAGTTCACACTCCAGGGGGGACTATAGGCACATGGCAACATGCCTGGGTAATTTTTTTATTTTTTGTAGAGATGGGGATTTGCCTGATTGACCAGGCTGGTCTCAAACTCCTTGGCTCAAGCGATCTGCCCACCTTGGCCTCCCAAAGGGCTGGATTACAGGTGTGAGCCAACACACCTGGTCATGATTTCTATTTTGGTGCTTTGAATCTCAGTTTTATGTATCTTCTATCATAGATTGTACCAACTCTGAAAGACAAGTTTGAAAAAGGAGTCTTATGGAAATAGGACCACAAGGAAGATGCTCAATAAATGTATAACTCCAGGAGGAAATACGGCTGGATATTTAAGTTTGACTCTAGTAGAAACAATAAGTTTTAATATACATTTATGACATATATATGTATATGTATACATATATGTATAGAAAGATAGCAAGAGAGAGACAGAGTATTGCTCTATTGCCTAGGCTGGAGTGCAGTGATGTGATCACAGTCCACTGTAACCTCAAGCTTCTGGGCTCAAGCGATCCTCCTGCCTCAGCCTCCCAAGTTTGTAGAAATGGGGTCTCGTTATGTTGCCCTGGCTGGTCTCAAACATCTGGCCTCATGCCATCCTCTTACCATGGCTTCCTAGAGTGTTGTGATTACAGGCATGATCTTCCTTGCTTGGCCAATGTATGTTTTCTTAATCTACTCTTTAACTTTCTCTTCACACTTGAGTTTATACAGTGATGTCATTGAGCTCTTGCTATGCTGCCCAGGCTGGTCTCAATCTCCTGGGCTCAGGTGATCCTCCCACTTCAACCTTGCAAAGAACTGGAAATATGTTAGTTATTATTAAGTCTCTGGACAATGGAATTAATTCCTAAGGTCCTGTAAGCTCCGAGAATACAAAGACAATAAGGTATGGTTCCCAGTGAGTCTTCCTAGGAGACATGGGTTCTTGCTATGCTGCCCAGGCCGGTCCCAATCTCCTGGGCTCAGGTGATTCTCCCACTTCAGCCTTGCAAAACAGTCGGGATATGTTAGTTATTATTAAGTTTCTGGACAATGGAATTAATTCCTAAGGTCCGTAAGCTCTGAGGATACAAAGACAATAAGGTGTGGTTCCTAAGAGAAGTCTTTCTTGGAGACAGGCTGACGCCTAATACAAGCAATGAAAGAAGAGTAGGAAACAGCCAGTTTGAGGACATTGTGTATGTTTGTATATAATAGAAGGATGGGGGCTTGTGGAAAATGGTTACAGGGAGAACTAATGTTGCCCAGGAAGATGGAGCCCTTTGAGCAAAGATAGCGCTCTGGAGAAAAGTTAAGTTATTTAATATGGCTAAAGCTCCTTTGTGAGGTGGGAGGTGTTAAGAAGTGAGAGTTGAGAGCATGACAATGCATAAGATCACCCTGAGGAGAAATGCAGTGATTCAAGAACAGAGACTTGGGGAATCCTAGCATTGAAGGGGTAGTTTAGGAAACATGGCCCAGAAAGGTGACAAGTTTACTGCCTGCCTTCTCTTCTTTCCCATTCACCCAGAGCAGAAGTGCTGGCCAGAATCTTTTCTGAAAGAGATCAGATAGGAAAGGGCAGCACTGGGAGTGAAGGTGGTTATGGGGGTGAAGAGAGTAAAAGTCAATCTCCCTAATAAACAGCCAAGAGAGGAGTCACAGGAGTGAGTTAGACAAGCAAACAGCAACAAAAATTCCAGGGCAGGGTTTAGTGGGTTAAAGCCTCCAGAGAAATGGAGAGTAGAAGAAGCAGATTTCTGAAGTTCCCATGGGTTATTATCTGAATCTCCTTTGAGGTTCTTTGAGAGAGATAAAATTTGAAATTCCTCTTAAATTATGGACTAAGTTCCTTTGTTTGCAGAGACAGAGCTGCGTGAAGCCCTGGTTTGATTATGGTTATTGAAGGACCTGTTGGACAGACACTAGGGGAACTAAGAGAGTGTAATAATAGTCATAAAAATTTATGGCAGGAGAATTGCTTGAACCCAGGACTCGGAGGTTGCAGTGAGCTGAGATGGCGCCACTGCACTCCAGCCTGGCGACAGAGTGACACTTTGTCTCAAAAAAAAAAAATTATTATTGCTACCATGCTAAACTATTAGTCGTAAAAGTATTAATGGCAACAAGAACTGTTCAATTCTAAGAGATAGACATAGTATTATTTCCCTTTCCCTTTCATAGATAAGAAAACTGAGGCACAGATTAGTTGGATTGATTTCCCCAGGGTCATACAACTAGCAGTTGGCAAAGCCAGGAATGGAACCCAGGTGCTTTATTTTATAGAAACCACTGGAATCAAGATTTTTACTAAAGTATAGGGTAGTAGAGGATAAAATTCAAAGTACAAATTCTTTTACTATCTAATATTTTATTTTCTAAGAAAAGGATTATATTCAATGAATACTTCATGTATACACAGAAGTTCTCCTTTTAAGTTGGAAAACTGTTATAATGTAAAGAGCAGTGTCATGGGGGTGGGGGAGGGGCACCACCATTCTTTCATAGACTAAAACATTCTTTTCTCTCTCCCATGCACATAGTACCAGGTGCAATGTGGATTTTGAATCAGCACTAGCTGAATTGACATGTTCTACAATACAATTTGCAAGGCACTGTGTGAATGGCTGCTCAAGCATGGTCACACAAAGAGATGCCTGCATTTATAACTCCAAGTTTCTAAAGCCACTGGGTTAGTCTGCTTCATAGTTTCCTAATTGAAATGTATGTTTGCTTTTTTTTGTTGTTAGACAGTCTCGCTCTGTCACCCAGGCTGGAGCACAGTGGCCCACAATACCACAATATCTTGGCTCACTGCAGCCTCCGCCTCCCGGGTTCAAGCAATTCTCCTGCCTCAGTCTGCTGAGTAGCTGAGATTACAGGTGCACACCACCACGCCTGGCTACTTTTTTTTTTTTGAGATGGAGTCTCATTCTGTCATCTAGGCTGAAGTGCAGCGGCGAGATCTTGGCTCACTGCAACCTCTGCTTCCCAGGTTCAAGTGATTCTCCTGCCTCAGCCTCCCAAGTAGCTGGGATTACGGGTGCCTGCCACTGCACCCAGCTAATTTTTGTATTTTTAGTAGAGATAGGCTTTCACCATCTTGGCCAGGCTGGTCTTGAACTCCTGACATCGTGATCCACCCACTTTGGCCTCCCAAAGTGCTGGGATTACAGGTGTGAGTGAGCCACCATGCCCGGTCAATTTTTGTATTTTTAGTAGAGATGGGGTTTCACTGTGTTGGCCAGGCTGGTCTTGAACTCCTGACCTCAGGTGATCCACCCACCTCGGCCTCCCAAAATGTGGGATTACAGGCATGAGCCACAGTGCCTGGACTGTTTGCTTTTTTAAAAAAGCCAAATTCCTTGATTTTCAAGACTGCTCATTCAAAATAAACTCATAAAGAATGGCTCAAGAATAAGTACTTTCGGTAAGTTGTAGCCCTATTTGGGGGTGTGTTGTTCACTCAAGTTTTGGTGGGTGTACATGTGTTGTCATTTTGTGGGCTTCTTCTTTTCCTTGGTCCTCTCACATTTCTTCACTCCACCTTGGTCTGTCGGACCCCTGTCCTGGGATCAGAAGTTGAGGAGTGGGAGACTTACTGGATCTAGCCAGAGTTTAAACTCTTCTGTCTTCCTTACCTGGATGGATTTCCAGGTAGACTGGTTGTCATGTTTTTAAGATATAAAAGACCCTTTGGGTTTATGCATACATATCCATAGCCTCTTTGGTGTATTAGGAAAGAAGGCGAGAAATAAGCTGTATTTGCATTTATGTGTAAGGATTTGTGTAGGATTTCCTCTCTCAATCAGTAATTTCTTTTAGTCAGATGCTAGACCATGCCTTGTAAAACATGCCAAAGGTTTTGCTGCATATCTTTTAGTCAAATTTAAAAATGGAAATACTTAATGCAATTTTTTTTTTTTTTTTGAGATGGAGTCTCACTCTGTGGCCCAGGCTGGAGTGCAGTGGCACCATCTCAGCTTACTGCAGCCTCTGACTCCCAGGTTCAAGCAATTCTCCTGCCTCAGCCTCCTGAGTAGCTGCGACTGCAGGCGCATGCCGCCACGCCCGGCTAATTTTTTGTATTTTAGTAGAGATGGGATTTCACCGTGTTGCCCAGGCTGGTCTCGAACTCCCGAGCTCAGGCAATTTGCCGGCCTCAGCCTCCCAAAGTGCTAGGACTACAGGCATAAGCCACCATGCCCGGCCTTTTTTTTTTTTTTAAAAAAAAAAAAAAAAACAAAACACAGGGTCTTGTTCTGTCACTCAGGCTGGAGTGCAGTGGCAGGCTCATGACTCATCGTAACTTGGAACTCCTGAGCCTAAGCGATCTATCTACCTGCTTTAGCCTCCGGCATAGCTAGGACTACAGGCATGCACCACACTCCCAGCTAATTTTTAAATTTTTGTAGAGATGAGGTCTCCCTATGTTCCCCTGGAACTCCCGGTCTCAAGCAATCCTCCTGCCTCAGTCTCCCAAAGTGCTGAGATTACCAGCATGAGCACCTGGACCTGGTCCAATAAATATTATAAATTCGAATTACGCATTTCACTTTCATTTATATACAATATCCTTTCACAGGATTATTTGATAGTTATTAATGTATATTATGATTGAGTTTTAATAGTTACTTTGGGAAAACAGAAATTACTGTTCCAGTACTTACTTGTAAGTTGTAAGTCCACACAATGCACTTAAACTTTATCTTGTTCAACAGATTCTGTAGCACATGAAACACTTGAAATATGGAAGAGTCACTTCTCTGGGCACTTTGCTCATTTCGTCTGCTATTCATTCACTGATTCGACATTTTATTGATCGATTACTATCTGCTTGGCAAGGTGCTACAAATAGGAATACTAAGAAAAAGGTCAAGGTTCCTGTCCTCAAGGCCCTCTGTCTCAGTCCAGTGTTGTCAAGGCTTGATGAAACACACTAGTGGCAAACAAGCACGAGGGGCCTTATTTCACCGGTGTGCGGTCCTTCTTCCAGCTCTGAAATTATGTCTATCCAAACATCCTAAATCAACAAATCAGTGTTTCTAAATCATACAACTGCAGCTAACAAACTGGGAATAAGGCTTCGATTATTCTGACTTGATTTAAAACGATCACTGCCAATTCTTTGCCCTGCGAATCCTTTCTTTGACTACTAAGTTAAGCTTTACACACCTCACTTGCAAGAGGCTATGCTGGCTTTCTGGAAATCCGTAATTAAGTTCAGTGTTTGTGGGATGGAGTGTAATTAACGACCATTAATTAGAGAGTTTCGTTCGTGAGAGCCTGCCAGGCTAAGCAGCAGAAACACGAGAAACTGATAAAAAGCTTTCCTCATTTTTAAACAACAGTCGCACGGAAGTTCCTGGCGGGACAAGGGAACGTGGTCTGTCCTTACTACTCCCGTGGACGCGGGTGGATTGGGACGCTGGACCGTGTCTCCCCGCCCCCGCCCCCACGACTCCTCCGGTGCTCAGCCTGAGGCCTCCGTCCAGGAGCGCTGCCGCTGACCCAGGCTCAGGAGCTGGGGGCCCCGGCACAGACGCCCAGGTCTCGGGACAGGCGGCCACTGCACTCACGGAAGTGCGCTGAGCTCTCCCCTGTAGAAGGGCGCCTCTCCTCCCCCACTTCCTCCTCCAGCTCCACGGCAGCCTCCCGGGCCGGCTCCTCCTCCTTCCAGGTCTCCTCCCAGTGCCGCCGCGGCTCTCAGGCCCGAGGTGCGGCGCTCACCCCGGCAGTCCCCAGCCTCAGACGCTGCGTGGAGCGGCGGAGCCGGAGGGAAGCAAGGGGCCGTCTGCGCTGCTGTCCCCGCCCCGCGCGCTCTGCGCCCCGCGTCCCTGGCGGTCGCTCCGAAGCTCAGCCCTCTTGCCTGCCCCGGAGCTGTCCCGGGTTAGCCGAGAAGAGAGCGGCCGGCAAGTTTGGGCGCGCGCAGGCGGCGGGCCGCGGGCACTGGGCGCCTCGGTGGGGCGGGGGGAGGTGGCTGCCGCTCCCGGCTTGGCGTCCCGCGCGCACTTCGACGATGGCTTCTCCGCCGCGGCGACGGCTGCGCCTCGGTCCCCGCGGCCTCCCGCTTCTTCTCTCGGGACTCCTGCTACCTCTGTGCCGCGCCTTCAACCTAGACGTGGACAGTCCTGCCGAGTACTCTGGCCCCGAGGGAAGTTACTTCGGCTTCGCGGTGGATTTCTTCGTGCCCAGCGCGTCTTCGTAAGTGGCCGCGCTTGAAACTGGAGCCGGCCCCCTCCCCCACCGCGCGCACCCACCCAGCGTTTCTCCATCGGGATTGATTTCCGAGAGATCCCGGCGTCTGTCTGTCTCACCCATCCTACCCCTCAGAGTGGTTTATATCCTGGGTGGAGGAAATATTTGGGGAAAGGAACTCCCTTTGGTACCCATCACCCAGTTACACCCCGCTCCTCACCTCTTAAAATTGGTTGGGGGCAGCGGGAGAGCTTTGAAGCAGACCTGTGCTTAAAAATCGGGGAAAGTGGGAAATCAACAAAGGCTGGTCTTGCCGGACTCCCCGCCTCCTGTGCCAATGCTGAAGATTTGGTCAATATCATCCCTGAACTTCTTTTTCTCCTCTACCAGTTAGGCTTCTTGGTAGCCTTTTTCTGCTTTACAGGCTTAACGCCCGTCCTTTTCAGTCTCCCTAAACAAGCCCTCCCCCACTCTTTCCGCCTCTGTCTGATTCTGTTTCTCCTCACTCCTTTTGCAGACATTCTGATGACTTAAAATGACCATACTGTCCTATTGAATTCATTGTGTCTTATCTCTGGGACTGTCAGACATTTGCACATTTGAGGTTGAACAGATGAATTGAATGTGTCATCTGTTCTTTTTATAGTGATTCACTATTTAGGTCATTGTTCAGAAGGAACAAGGGTGTTTGCTGAGTTTTCACTCACTGCAGGTCATTTGAATACTGCAGTATTTAATAATTCAGTTATGTTTTCAAGTTGCCAACGTTCCGCGTTGCAAGGGCCGTCAGGATTTCTAACAGTTATTGCCATTATTGTGTTAGAAATTGTCTCCGACTTTACTGAATGCTGACATCATTCTCACCACCCCACCCCCATGTTAGCGTTAGGAGTACTGTTCTAATGAGTGTTGACTGTTTTTTTTAATAATGTTTAAGTCTTGTTTTCAAGAGAGAAACTGTTCTTAGGGTGCCTTCTAAACGCTTAGACATTGTAACAACATATTTTTGTTTCCACATTTTCTGTATAAGATATCCCTTCGGGGTGAAATGGAGGATAATTTTGACGGTTAGTACGTGGATAGGACCATCTTCCACTACACACATGCCTAATTTGAGGGTCGTGTCAATGTTTTTCTATGACTGTTAGGACACTCAGCAGAATTTAGTCTTAGTGTTTTTCTGAATGTTACTGAGTATCATTCATTTTGGTAACAATCTTTGCAGCAATACATAGATTGGATGTAGTTAATGGAAACTTTGTTAGTGGAGACATTATTTTATGTAGCAAGCTTAGTTTTATTTGTTGTTAGCAGTTACAGTGCTTTCTGTGAGACCTGGAGCACAGATTTTCCAACATGATAAAAATAATCATTATTTAGGCAACATTTACCAATTTCACATTCCATTTAGTCATTTTAGTCAGCATTATCTTTTTATTTATTGTTTTTAACCACAGGGGTGAGTACCAAACGTTATCTTTAAACATTTTTGTTTCCAGATACTTTCAAGTGTATACCTTTATGAGACAGAACATTTTAGTTGCTCCCAAGGGTTCAATTTTATATATAATCTGTACAGAAATTCTAATGATTTTGAAAATATATGCCTTCAGTCAAAAATTAGCATTTAAATACTTCAGACCAGGCACGGTGGCTCACACCTGTAATCCCAGCACCTTGGGAGGCCAAGACGGGCAGATTGTCTGAGCTCAGGAATTTGAGACCAACCTGGGCAACATGGTGAAACCCCGTCACTACAAAAATATACAAAAATTAACTGGGCATGGTGTTGCACACCTGTAATCCCAGCTCTGCGGGAGGCTGAGATGAGAGGATTGCTTGGAAAGTTGAGGTTGCAGTGGAGATTGTGCCACCACACTCTGGCCTGGGCGACAGAGAGAGACTGTCTCAGAAACAAAAACAAACAATATCAAAAACAACAAACAACAACAACAACAAAATAAAGTTGATGGCAGTGTTTTACAAATGTTACTGTTAATTCTTCAGCAATGCTCTGAGTTTAGTGTAAGATAAATGAGAGGGTGATAAACTTTTAAGTTTTCTTTTTTTTTTTCCATGGAAAATGCAGTAATGTTGAACTGTTCATGATATTTGCTACTGCTGATTACAAGCCAGGGTGACTAATCTTTGGCCAGTCATTATAATCAATGAATATGTTATGACCTCACAGGTTTACATGACTTCATTCATAGACCTTTAATGATAAAGTAAAATTGAACTTGGGTTTGGTTTCATATAATACTTTGAAATATTCATCAGCAACTTTGTTACTGATAGACTAGAGAGCTCTAGGTATAGGTAACTTAAAAAATGGAAACCAACCTTGAGTTTTTTTTCTTTGTTTTTTTTAAACAAAACGTATATAAACAAAGATTTTTACTTAGCTTTTCAGATTTAACAAAAATTTATGTAAAATTATGCTGAATTTTCTAAAAGGGCACTTTAAATTTAACAAGCATTGGAATCCAAGGTACATGGGATGCCATTTCCAATATTACCAGTTGGATTTATTGTTATTTGGTATTACCATAAACTTTTAAAAGAAAAAAAGCCACATAATGAAAAAGTATTTGTCAATTCAAGAGCGCCTTTCTTCTGAGGGGAGAAGGATTCGTGAGGAGCAGTGGTTGTGACGTCCTCTCCTGTTGCTTTGTCCAGTTTTGGTGTCCACATACCTTGGGGAAGCTGTAGAATTATTTTACGCCTGATTTTTCTCTTTATAGAAAATTATTATTGAATTATCTGCATAGTTCATAGTTTTGTTGTGAAAATTAATGAATCAATATTTATTAAAGGGAAGGACAAAGTACTAAGCAAAATGTTAAGGCGGCCCCTCAAAAAATCACTCCAGAAATGAGTCAGGTTCGAAGTAAAAATTCACAAAAATAGTGATTTTCAAAATTATGAAAAATAAAACATTCGCATTCTGTTTTTTTTTTCTATAAGCATTTATTTATGCTATGTTGTAAAACACATAAAATTTAAAGATTGTATGCAGGCTAATAATTAAAGTCATACTTTTCTTGTGGAGACTAATTGGAAAAATTAAAAATTACATCCTAGGTTTAATTATAATGATGACATCTTATTTTGGTAAACATATTTTATAATTTGCTAAGCACTTATATCTCGTTTCATTCTATAGCCCACACCACCGGGGGGAAGTAAGGGGAAGCAGATATACTCATTCTTACAGATGAGGAGGAAACGGAGGCAGAACCGTTTGCAGTCTAGTTATTTGAGTAGGTTGGTGTGAGTAGAGGGTAAGGAAGGGAGGGATCTGAAGACAGGGTGTAAAATTCAAATCCCACTTTTTTTAATTCAAATATTGAATTTTTAAAGAAAATAACTGAACAATTTTAAAATTCATTCTTCAAATATATGTTATACAGTTCTCATTTTATGTATTTCTTTATTTTAAAATAATGCTATAATGAATAACACTGGATTCTTGCCTTTCCCCCCATTAAATGCTAATGGAGCCTTGTCTTAGTTGGCAATGTGTAGATGTGTGTGCCTTAGAAGCAGAAGGTCCTTCAATGGTTCTCAGTCCTAACTTCATGTTTGCAATATCTGGAAAGCCTTTTAAATAAAACTCTTGCCCTGGCTGTATCTTAAATCTAAAAGTAGATCTCTGACTTGATATTCCAGGGGCCTGGCCTGTGAATCATTTCTCGTTCACTGGCCTGTCTTAACTCAATTTGACTAAAAACTCTTCACCAAGAGATGTTAGTTGCACCTCTGTTTCTATTAATGGTGGCATCGTTTTCTCTGTCACCTTGGAAATACTTTCATATTCCTCCCTCTCATGTTCTATTTTTCTGTGTTTCTCCTACTTCACCACCTTAATATCAGTCAGTGATTAGTCAACAGGCAGAAGCTCCTAGAAATTCTTCCTTTTTAAGGTTTTCTTGATTCCATCTCTGCTTTCTACTCCTTATTTCAGTATAGTTATGACAAGCACAGTCAGTGGCACTCAGGTCCTCCCCCATCCCTCTGCCCATCATTTGGCTCTTAAACCTGCAGAACATCTTGTCTGTTTCTATTCATTTTATCTTTCTGTAACATCCTTTTTCATCCTGGTATTCTGTTGCAAAAAATTTCATAATAAAGCTTCCGTTGCCAGCAAGAAAGTCCAAACCGTTTAACGTGGATTAAGGTCACTTGCAATCTGTCCCAACCTGTGTGTATTTTTAAAACTATGAAGTTGGTACATGAGTCAGGTTCGAAGTAAAAATTCACAAAAATAGTGATTTTCAAAATTATGAAAAATAAAACATTCGCATTCTGTTTTTTTTTTCTATAAGCATTTATTTATGCTATGTTGTAAAACACATAAAATTTAAAGATTGTATGCAGGCTAATAATTAAAGTCATACTTTTCTTGTGGAGACTAATTGGAAAAATTAAAAATTTTTTACATGAGTACCATTTCTACTCTTACCATTTTAACTGTTTTCACAACACTTTACAAAATGATGCCAGCTCATTTTTTTATAAACTTCGGAGTAGCTCTGACTATATTGGTTGATTTTTCTCATCATAAATAATATACATGTATATTAAGGGACATAAAATTAGACTATAGTTTTGTTATTTAGAAAGCAAATCCTATATTGATTACTTCTGATTAAGGACATATAATGTTTTATAGAGCATTATGAAAGACAAGGGAAAATATGTGGAAATTGTAGTTACTGCTTCTGTTTTACATCATGTAGTTGTTGACTGGCATTTTTGTTTTTCTTTTGATTCAAAAAGCATTTTTTAAAAAATGAAAAGTTAATCTGAAACTGGAATTGTAGCTTTGAAATAACATTCGTACTATTTCATACACATTTATTTCTATATACATGTGTGATAGTTTTTCAGAAGTTCCTTTTGGTGAAGGCTCATTGGTCAACTCAGAGTCAGCTAAATTTATTAAACATGCTTTATCTTAGAAAGGTCAGTGCTGAAAGCAGACAAACAAGTTAGTTTATTTGGAGGGTTTGAAAAATGGACTTGTCATTGTTTGGCAGGTTGCCCCTCCTTGGTTGTCAAGGTCACATTCCGTGAATCAACTGCCCTTCAAGTACACTTTGGATGGGGAGTGCATCCAAAGGCCATCCTCCTGATTGGTTCCTCTGAGCCTCTTGTCTGTCTCCCTCTCACTGCCTCCTCTGATACCTCTCCCTCCCTGTCTCTCTCTCTTTTCTCTTTTTCTGTCTCTTGTCCTTCCTCTCTTTTTCCTTTCCTCTATCTCTTTTCCTCCTTTCCATCCATCTTTCTGTCCTCTCTCCCAAACTCAATCCTTTATATTTTAGCACTTCTTGGTATGGATGTAAGCCTTAATTTTGAAGTCCCAGAGAGTTATTTAATGGCAGTTTCCAGTCATTAAAAAAAAATGTTGAGGATGGGGATTCTGATTATGTTCTTGGACACACTTTTTGGAGGAAATGGAGTCTATCAGGAGAGAGTTGCAGGCATAGGAAATTAAGTCACTCAGCTTCAGATTTACACTGCTAATCAGTGAAAACTCTTGTCAACCTTGCCTCACCCGGTGTGTTCTCCCCACCTCTCCACCATTGATAAGAAATGTTTAAGCTGGCTTTTCTACCCTTCTTTCTCTTTTTCTCCTTCATTTGAGTTAATCACTTGACCACTAATGGCCCTTTGAAAAAACTGAGGAAAGAAAAGCCTTTTTAAAGACAGAATTTAAGTTTTACATTTTCTACTCTTTTAGGGAATAACTTATTAATGGCATCAGTTGTTTTCAGGACCAAGATGATAATTAAATCCCAAAATCTTCTATTTTCGTGGTGTTTCAGATTTTCTAAGTTTGCATTTATTTATTATCACCTTCAGAAAATTTCTTTTTAAAGTAATTACAGTGGGCATTGTTATCTCCATTCAATAGAAAAGGGAACAGAGATTCAAAGTTACTCCTTCAATTGATTTGCAGTGTTTGTAAATTTTAATTCCAAAGTGTTTCCATTAGATAGTGCTGCTTAGATCACAAACTTTTTTTTCTGGTCTGTCAGTTCTCTTACCCTAATTAAGCTGTTGTACACATTCATTAGTCATTCTTAGATGAAATTCAAGTAACAATGATTTTTATGGAGTGTTTTATTAACTTTGTTTTTTGTAGTATGTGTTGTTTTTTTTTTTTCTTTTTTTGAGTTGGAGTCTCGCTCTGTTGCCCAGGCTAGAGTGCAGTGGCACGATCTTGGCTTGCTGCAAACTTTGCCTCCTGGATTCAAGCAATTTCTGGCTAACTTTTGTATTTTTAGTAGAGATGGGGTTTCACCATGTTGGCCGGGCTGGTTTTGAACTCCTGACCTCAAGTGAGCCGCCTGCCTTGGCCTCCCAAAGTGCTAGGATTACAGGCATGAGCCACCGTGCCTGGCCTGTGTTGCTTTTTATTCCTTAATTTTTTTATGTAGCATCTTTTATCGCCTTGTACCCAGTTTTCTATGCAAGTATTTCTTTTTCACTACACAACTTCCTCGTAAGACTTTAACATATGTCTAAGGTCATTTTACTTTCATTGTTCTCTTCAAAAAACTTAAATATCTTAATGATAACTTTAATATTGAGATGGCATTTTGGATGAAAAACTTCATCAGCTTTTTTCCCTCACAAATTTAGCATGTAGATATTGACACATTTCCTTTTATATTATTCTGCCATTTCTTAGCATTTCACCAGTATGCAAGTCTGCACATGAAGGTATGCTTAGGAAAACTTAATGAACATCCATATTTGTACACCTGATTACCATCATTTCATGCCTGTAATGTGCAGATAGCCTGATGAAAAGCAACAGGCTTGTTCCTGTTCTTATCCAAGGAACTCAAGCTATGTGCTGCCAATAGAGTGGTGTTCTCATTCTAAGAACTCTCCTACTGGGCTCTTTTTCTCTGTCTTTGTTGAAGGCCTTCTCCTAATAACTTCCGAGCTCTCTCTGTCTTATAGTGCCAAGTAAAGAAAGTATCTGAAACCCAAAATTAAGTAGAGATGTTACATAAGGAAATTGTTTTAAGGATAATTTAAAGAATTGGATGTTTAATAGAGAATACTTTCTGCATTTTTGAGGGGTTCAGACATAGTGGAAATGACTTATTTATATATGGATACTTTAAGATTGAGACATAGCTATTGAATTTACTTTGCTACTCCACTGTCCATTTAAACTTTCCTTGAGTTCTTATAATGTGGCAGGCGCAAAAGATGAATTAGAGTACCCTACATTCAAAGAAGCAATTTATCATAAGATAGGCAGAATAGTTTTGACCAAAAAGTTATAAAATATATTGTAAGACAGGGGTCCCCAACCCTCGGGCCATGGACCAGTACCAGTCCATAGCCTGTTAGGGACCATGCTGCACAGCAGGAAGTGAGCAGCAGGAGAGTGAGCATTACCACCTGAGCTCTGTCTCCTGTCAGATCAGCGGTGGCATTAGATTCTCATAGGAGCAAACCCTATTGTGTGAACCCTGCTGTGAAGTGTGCATGCAAGGGATCTAGGTTACATGCTTCTTATGAGAACCTAATGCCTGATGATCCGAGTTGGACAGTTTCATCCCGAAAGCATCCTCCTCTATGTCCAGGGAAGAAAAGGTTGGGGACCACTGCTGTGAGCTACTATTTGAAGACAACCCAGAAGTGATTTTTGCTTGTAGGTTTCCAGGCAAAGCTTGAGAAACAGTTCTCCTATCCTGATGTAGAACCTGGTATTATCTACAACACTAAGAACGTGTACATACCTGTGCTTGTATTACTCTCATTAGGACTACTGTGGCAATGTCCCAAGCAAGCACTATTCAAGATATTGACCCTGAAAAGCAAACTTACCTGAACTGTTCTTTTGTTCTAGTATGCGCTCAAAAATCATTTAATTCTGATGAAAAGGGCTAGTTGTGTGATTTTGGGGTCAAATTTTAGACCTGTAGAAAAAAAATTGTATATATAATAAATTTACATGTTATAATTTACACACACACACACACACACACACCCACACACACACACAGAGTTTCACTGTGTTAACCAACTCTGCTCTAGAAAAAGAACCGATGGGGTTTTGATGACGAGCTACTCTCTTAGTCATGGGAGGTGGGGATTCTCTTACTTATAGCCTTTTTTTTTTTTTTTTGAGACAGAGGTTTCCTCTGTTGCCCAGGCTGGACTGCAGTGGCGCAATCTTGGCTCACTGCAACCTCCACCTCCCAGGTTCAAGTGATTCTCCTGCCTCAGCCTTCCGAGTAGCTGGGATTACAGGCTCATGCCACCAAGCCTGGCTAATTTTTTATATTTTTAGTAGAGATGGGGTTTTGCCATGTTGGTCTCAAACTCCTGACCTCAAGTGATCTGTCCGCCTCAGCCGCCCAAAGTGTTGGGATTACAGGCATGAGCCACTGTGCCCAACCTGTTTTTTTCTTATGAAAGATTTTTGCTGAATGAAAACTAAGTTATTTTCTACCCAGAATCATTTTGCCGTGATGGGAGAGAGCCAACATTGGTGTTTTACTGATGCCAAATATGACTGCATGAAGCTCTATTAAACAGGGCGTGGTTTGGTTGGGAGTTACATCTTTATTTTGAATTTGTGGATTTTTAAGATAAGTGTCAGAAAGCAGGATTCTTTGTAACCCTGCAATTCGTACAGCCAGCTTTTGTCTAGTGTAGATGAGATTTGGCAGCTGCTACCCAGAATAAGAAATTGATTTTAAAAGTTCAAGTGAATGCATTCCATCTTTAAGATGTACATTCGTTCTAATTTCACAAAAAGGTGAAAAGCAATTGTAAATGTTTCCTTTGCCAGAATAATTTAAGTGACTTAGTATTTAATGAAACAAAATTATTATGGTGATAGCATTTTAGGACTGTTTTTGTCTGCCTGTATCCTGTTTTATTTCCTCTTATATTTCAATCAGTTTCTTGAGAAGAAAGACGAAAATCTTTTTTACTTTATCTTCTTTCTCTTCTTGACTCCTAAATGTTGTTGTCCCTGAGAACTCACTCATTGCCCCTCTTCTTTCGACGCTTCCCCTGGCTGAATAACCCCATCTGTGTTCTGATACAGCGTACTGTCTCAGGCAGGGCTTCAGACTACAACTGGATGACTCACAGATATCTCAAACAAACATATTAATAATTGAATTCATGGTTTTCTGTAAATACTAATTTTATTTTATTTCCTGAGACAGGGACTCATTGTTTCACCCAGGCTGTTTGCTTACTTTGTAGCACTTGTAATCACAGCTCACTGCAGCCTCAACCTCCTGGGCTCAAGCCATCCTCCTGTCTCAGGACACCAGCTCCACCCCCAAAGTTGGGACCACAGGCGCATGCCACCACACCTGGTGAATTATTTTATTCTTTGTAGAGATGGGGGTCTTACTATGTTGCCTAGGCTAGTCTTGAACTCCTGTAAGTACTTAATCTGCCTTCTGCTTCTCTGCTCTCTAGGCTTTTCTCCCATCAATGCACTCAAGAAGGAAACCTAGGTGGCATTCTTGAATGTCTTTTCTCTCATATTCAGGCCTCCAGCAATTGCTGTTCTACTCCAGATGTTTTTTTTCCATCTGTCACCTATCTTTCCACCCACCCTCCTGCTGCAGATCACACTCACCTGCTCCCTGAGCTGCGGCCAGTCCTTTGCTTTCCTTGTTCCATTTTTTTCTCCCTCTCCCTTAATGCTTTCCCCATAAGGCATAACATTTAGTTTTCTTTAGTAGATGATTTCATTCTTCTCCTTAAAAAACTCAGTGGCTTCAAATGAACCTTGGGATAAAATACAAAGTTTAACCATGGCCAAAAGGCCCTGTTTGACTTAGTTATTGCCAGGTTCCTTGACCTTATCTTGTGCCACTCCTGGCTTGCCCTCTCCTTCAGCCATAGCTCCTGGAGATTCAATTCTTTCTTGCCAGGGTCTTTCTACCTCTGCCTCACGTATTTCCTCCATCTCTTCATTCCACTTCCCTCATCCCCACCCCCCACTCCCCTCCATCCTCCATACACAAATGCTCCTAGACACCCTCCTTCTGATCCTGTACATCTTAATGTTGTGGTGAGTTCCTTAGAAGTAACTTCTCTGTCTACTTTATCTAAAAGAGAACTTTCTTCCCCATTCTTTAAAGATGATTTCCTGAGAGAGATTTCCCTTTACCTAGAGGAAATCTTTCCCCTCTCATCCTTAGAGATAACTGGTCTGTCTAAAGAAGGTCTCCTGTCTCTATTCCCAAAAATCTCTGTCAGCTAATTGTTTGCTTGCTTGGTAGGACTTGTAATAGTAATTTATTTGTTGGCTAGTTTCTTGCCTCTAAGGGAATGTAAGCTAAATTCCTCCATTAAGAGCAGGAACCAGCTGAGCACAGTGGCTCACACCTGTAATCCCAGCACTTTGGGAGGCCAAGGCAGGCAGATCATCTGAGGTCAGGAGTTCGAGACCAGCCTCACCAACACGGTGAAACCCCGTCTCTACTAAAAATACAAAAATTAGCCAGGCATGGTGGTGGGTGGCTGTAATCACAGTTACTCAGGAGGCTGAGGCAGGAGAATCGCTTGAACCGGGGAGGCAGAGGATACGGTGAGCCAAGATCATGCCATTGCATTCTAGCCTGGGTGACAAGAGCAAGACTCTGTCTCAAAAAAAAAAAAAAAAAAAAAAGGCAGGAACCAAGGTTGTTTTATTCATCTGGTATCTCTAGCACTTAGGACCTTGCTTTATGTAGAGGAAACACTAATTCATACCTATTATGAATGAATAGAAAACAACAAAAAAAGATCTCTAGAATTAAAAATTTTACTCCTGATTATTGTGCCTTCGGTTTATTTTACCTTAATGACAAAGAAATTGAATAGTGGTCCTAATCTTTGACCAATAATTGATTAGATTAATCTTGTGATAAGAAATTTTTTATTAAATAGTCAACTATTAAAAAAATTAAGCCTAGGCAATGTAGCGAGACCCCACCCCTACAAAAAATTTAAAAAAAAATTAGCTGAGAATGGTGGCATATGCCTGTAGTTCTACCTACTCAGGAGGCTGAGGTAGGAGGATCGCTTGAGCCAGGAGTTGGAGGTTGCAGTGAGTTATGATTGTGCCACTGCACTCTAGCCTGGGTGACAAAGCAAAACCCTGTCTCTTAAAAAAAAAAAAGAATAAAATAAAAATTACAGCAATATTTCTAATGCAGGATAATTTTTCTAAATGGGAAAATAGTAATATTTATAATTATACTTTGGAATAATTTACTTAGAATATATTTATATTTTTTTGCTCAACATTCAGAATATAGAAAATGCATAGTAATTCTCTCTCATACACACACACACGCACACACACACACACACACACACACACACCAGAACACCAAAACAAAACTTTCCTGCCTCTAGGCAGCATACATTTTTAACAGCTTTACTTAGATATGTGCCATACAATAAACTGCACATATTTAAAGTGTATGATTGACCTGCATAAATTCCTAAGTGAATGTAACCCTGAACTTGCCTTATAAAGTTATCAGGAAAAATAAACTATATCAAATAATGTATGCATGCAAGACAGTACCAAATGAATAATGAAGATTATGCCCTCAGTGAATAGCAAATGGTTTTAAAAAATATTTGTAGATAATATCAAGAGAATGATTGCTCCTCATAAATCAGAAGATATTGCTTACGCTTTGTTTCATTTAAACTTTGGTCTGCCCCTTTTGTATTTTAGCCGGATGTTTCTTCTCGTGGGAGCTCCCAAAGCAAACACCACCCAGCCTGGGATTGTGGAAGGAGGGCAAGTCCTCAAATGTGACTGGTCTTCTACCCGCCGGTGCCAGCCAATTGAATTTGATGCAACAGGTAAATATTGACGCATGATTTTCTTTTCATTGATTTCATTTGATTTTTTCTTTTTGCAATTGGTTTATTTTAAATGTAGCCATTTAATACAATAACATAGATAAGCACCTCAGCTCCACAGGGAAAATTATATGAAGACAAATGATTTATTATATGATTTTTTCCTACAATTTTTGTGGTAGATGAAAGTATTAAAAGTACGTTGTGTTTCCATTGGTTCAGATGTCTCCTGCCGTAAACTGATAGGATCAACCCACAGAAATTTGGGGTAAACCTGTTAGGATGTTTTTGTACCTTTTCTGAGAATAGGGAGCTCATAGGCACAGAAAGGCATTCTGCTGCTTCTCTGTCAACCAAATTGAAGCATGACTCACTGATTATTGTAGAAGATCAAATCTCTGATCATGAATATATCCAAGGATTGGGCTGTGCTATAAAAAGCAGTTGAGGAGGCTGGGCATAGTGGCTCACGCCTGTAATCCCAGCACTTTGGGAGGCTGAGGCGGGCAAATCATGAGGTCAGGAGTTCCGGACCAGTCTGACCAACATGGTGAAACCCCATCTCTACTAAAAATACAAAAATTTGCTGGGCGTGGTGGCACACATCTGTAATCCCAGCTACTTAGGAGGCTGAGGCAGGAGAATCTCTTGAACCTGGGAGGTGGAGGTTGCAGTGAGCTGAGATTGCACCACTGCACTCTAGCCTGGGTGACAGAGGGAGACTCCATCTTAAAAAAAAGAAAAAAAAAGAAAGCGGTGGAGGAATCTTTTGCATTCAGGTAGACTTAGGTGACGTAAACAACACTTATCAAGACTTTATTGGGAAAATTATGTTTTATGGTTCTGACAACAGGAGAATTTTATCTTAGGGATAATTTTCAGTGTCAGGATTGTGGTAGCAAGGAGAAAAATAGCATGTGTAAGATGAGAAATAAGTTTTACATTTTTGTCAGTGAAATAAAATATGCAGAATTCTGTATACATTTATATTGGTATATTTATATATATTTGTGAAATCTTAGATAATCCTTAAGGAAATAGTGTGACATTCTTCTAGTACGATAGTCTTACGAAATTTTTTATTGATTCTGATTTGCTGGCTTTGACAGAGTGCTTTAAGATAAACCTGCACAAAATTAATCCTTTTTTCCATATTGTTATTTCCTGCCAGTACTAAAATATATTGATTCTGGGAAATATATCAGTGAAACAGGAATCATGATGTGGACTATTCCATTTGACATTGTGATCAGTGCCAAAATGATCGTTAGTCATTAAGCCAGCTGTTAATGGGAACCAGATCACATGCACACGTTTTCAGGGTTTTTTTTCCATTTGAAATTATCTACATTAAACTCTGTTGTTGTATTTTTCCATATATGGCTAATACTTGGAAAACTCCAAGAGTTTGTAAAAAGGCCCAATTTTACCATAAATGGAGAAATACCTGTGACTCAGAATATGATAGTTTTAGGGCATTTATTGTCTAACAAAATATGAGAACTAATAAAAGGAAACCACAGTTTGGATTTTGATAGGTCAAACTGTTCAGATGTTTCTGTACTTAACACCATAGGTTTTTGTGTATTGCAAGATAATTTATTGCTTCAGGTAATTCTTTGTTTATTGAAAATAATATATGCACATGGTAAAACAAATTTTAAACAGTCTCAAAGGGTGTACAATGAAACATACAACTCACATCAGTCTTCTCAAAAGCAATCACTTTTTTTTTTCTTTTTGAGATAGGGTCTTGCTCTGTCACTCGGGCTGGAGTGCAGTGATGTGATCACAGCTCATTGCAGCCTCCACCTCCCAGGCTCAAGAGATCTTCCCACTTCAGCCCCACGAGGAGTTGGGACTACAAAGGTGTGCCACCAGCCTGGCTAGTTTTTATGTTTTTTTTTTTTTTAAAAGAGATGGGGTTTTGCCATATTGCCCAGGCTGGTCTCAAAACATCTGGGCTCAAACAGTCTGCCCCCCTCAGTCTCCCGAAATCCTGAGACTACAGGTGTGGCCCACTGTGCCCAGCCTGAGGCAATTACTCTTAACAATTTCTTTTATCCTTCTATAATTTTCTTATTTCTGTATATGTATGCATCCTTGGAAAAAGGCAACTCAAAAATCTGATGCCTTCCTGCACTGTTCTAACAATAGAAATCTCTTGTAGATCTTTCCTTATTGGCATATGAATTTACCTCATTTTTTGTAAATCACTGATACTATTCTATTGTATATGTGTACTTAATTTTCTTAAATTATATTTTCTACTAGTGGATACTTCGGTTATTTCCAGTCTTTTATTATGAACACTGCTGTAGTGAAAATGCTATACACAAGTATTTGTACAAATATGTGAATATATCTGTATGATAAAGGAGATTTTTGGATCAAAATGTATGTATACTTAAAGTTTTGTTAGGTATTATGTACTTTCCCTCACAGAAGTTTACACCCCTCCAGTTATGTTTTGAAACCCATGGCAACCTAATTTATTACCGTATTTTTAAATCTTTGTCAGTTTTATAGGAGGAAATAGTATCTGTTATGTTAATTTGCATTTCTTTAATTAACAGTAAGACTGAGCGTCTTCATATTTGTTTGTAAGCCTTCAGTATCCCTTTTCCTGTGAGCTACTTTTAGTATATTTGCACATATTTTCTGTTAATTTGTGATTTTTAAAAAATGAATCTCAGTTTATGGCACTCCATCCTTTCAGTGTTTAGGCCAGAATCTGGAGCCATGTTTGATATTGAATCTGTCAGTAGGTCAAAATTTAACTGCTTCTTATCAGTCCACTGCTAATATCCTGGTCCAAGCCACCACTGTCTCCCACCTGGACTATTGCCCTAGATTTTTGAATTGGGGCACTGCCAGGAACGAGATGGCACACTTAAATTGGGGTAATTTGACTATTTACAGAGGACTGTGCAGGTACCTGGGGATTGATCGTATATCAGCACTAGTTAAAATGTGACCTCTAGGCCTGAAGGCAGCGATTACCAGAATCTGAAGACAGAATACTAGGTGTAGAGAGCCACGTGACAGGAGCTGTGGCTTTTTTCAGAGGGCAGGAGCCAGCCCAAAATGACCAGGGGATTAAAACAATGAGCTCACTCTGCTTCCTCCCTTTGATTCTCTGTGCTGTGCTGTGTCTCATAAACAGTAGGCACATTCCCACCTCACCCTTGCCTAGGCTGTGTTTCCTGCCTGGAACATTCTTTCCCTAAATATCCACTGAGTATCTGCTTCACCATCGTTTTGAGAATTGCTCAAATATTATCTTCTCAGTGATGACCATCTTATTTAAAATTCCAACTCCCCCTTCTCACCTTGTATTTCCATCCTCTTTATTTTTCCCAGTAATGCTTACATTGTTATATGTTATTTATTTGTTTTTAGTGAATGTCTCTTTCCCTCAATTAGAATGTAAGTTCCATGAGGACGGTTTTTTATCTTTGTTCATTGCTGAAACTCCAGGGCCTAGAACATTGTCTGGTGCCCAGCACAAGTTAGTGCTGAATAAATTGAAGAGATGAATGTACGATAAGAGGTTTTTGTATAGTAAGGAAATAACTAAAGTCCTTTAGTTGTCGTAGATGTACATATATATATAAATATATTTATATATAATACATATATTCTTATGTATATGTATATCTTTTGTCCCTGTTTATGATATTTCTGTAATCCTCTTGTATAACTTCTGAGACCTCCCCAGTGGAAAAAAAATTAAGACTTCAGTTTTTTACATTAGTATTTTTATTCAAATTGTGTTTATTTGAATGTAAGAGGACAACATAGATTTAAATAATCCAGTCAAGAAAATGTATATCTAAAACAGCCACATTAAACTATATGGTATTGAGTTTCAAGGAAGAAATGCTTATAGCTTATCGCATCCTGCTAAACTTCCTTTATGTCACTCTCCCAAGGAACTCTTCATCCCATCTTAGCCCAAACATATAAGCATCCCTACAATACAAATGTCTTCTCTCTTTTATTATCTCAAGGGAGACAGAAGCTGAGCAGATATATGGGGTTTCTGAAGGTAGCCTCCCTGGGGCTCAAACCCTGGTTCTGCCAGTTACCAGCTGTTGATGTTGCATGGGTTACTGTTAGGTTACCCTCATCTCCCTAGTGCAGTATTCTCATCAACCTGCTCCATGGGTGTGGATTGCACCGCATGAGTTAACTTACATATAGGTGAAGACTTTTAAAGTGCTTAGGACAGGGATTGGCATGTTGAAATGGCTCAGTAAACATGAGCTGTTTCATGTTGCTATTCCTCCCTTTTGCCTTCTTATAGACCCTCCCTATTTCTTCATTTGCTTCTGTATCCCTGCTGCATTCTCCCTTTTCCTTTCTTCCCCAACTTCGAAGTATGTTTAAAGTTTTTTTTACCTGAAAAACTAATGAAAAACTGTTTTCCCTTGAACATGTATCTTTTCTTAGTCACATCTTTCTCTCTTCTTTCCTTTACATCCATGATTTTTGAATACATATTGTGTCTTCATCACTTGCCATGCTTCAACCCAATAGAATCACTGTTGGGTTGTGGCACCGACCCAACCCAGCAGTGATTCTAACTACGATTGTTGACAGCAGCCTATTTGCCAGCTTCAGTGGATGTTTATGGTCCCTCATCTTTTTGGAATGCTCTTTTACAATTCACCCCATTGGCCATTCCCTCCTTAAAGTTTCTGCTCTTTGTCTGCTTGAAATGATCACATCCTTTTATCCCTCCTAAACTTCTTGATACTATTGTGGACTTTCGTCTTTGACTCTTTTTCATCACTCCATTATTTGTTAAACCTCATGGTGTCATGAAAAGGAATAGGCCTTGTAGTTAGACAGACATGGGCTCAAATCTAGCCTCTGTCGTTTTTTCTAACATTACCTTGGGAAAATTACCTGCCATTCTACATTGTATAATACATTCCAGGGGTGATCACGAAGAGTATAAATTGGTTAGTTTATTTACTTTATTGTGTTTCTGAGCCCAGAACAGATTTTAGTGCTTAAAAGTGCCGTGTCCTCATGTTTTTAATATTGAGGAAATAATTTAGTTTATGAAATAGTCTCAGGAAAATTAGCTGTAATTATATGATGTGGGAGATATTACAACACTTTGTCATTATTCACATTTTTTTAAACTTCTGGGAAGACCTTTGGTATGCCCATGTGACTTTTCTGGCCCATAAACCATGAGCAGAATTGTGTCATTTCTGGGTGGCAGGGTTTAAGAGCTGGGGCATTATTCTGCCCCTTCCCAGATGTCACAGGGAGTAGTGATAGTTGAAATGGTAGAACTTCTGTCAACCTGAGGCCTGTGGTAAAGAAGACATAAAGCTTAGACTCTTACTCATATGTGTGTGTACAAAAAAAATCTATTGTTATTTTTAACTACTTGAGATTTGGGGGATGCTTGTTACTATAGCATAATGGGAACTAAACTGAATAACACATATAGGGATATTAAAATGGAATATTATCAATAATCATCTGCTGGAAAATGGTTATTAAAACCGCTTTCTATTCTGCATGCCAGTTTGATCTTCCTTTAAGTTTCTAGTCTGACTTACTGAGTATCTGAGTGACTAAATGACTAGGTATCATTGCTTATGCTAAAAATGGCCCCTGATGTTAAGTTGCATTTGGATTGGGAGAAACTATAAATAGACTAAGTACCTGATAGGGATATCATAGCTTTGGGGTTCCTTGAGTATAGTGACTTAAAACTGGCATGTGTTTTGTGGCGGCTCTGGAAGCTATGGCTATGGAGTTGTTACAAAAGATACCATTTCTGTGGGGGCAAGAGGCTTTGAAGCCAGAATGACTCCTGTGTCTACCAGGTTTCGTTTCTTCATATCTGAGCCGTCACCTGGCGGGGCAAAGAGAAGTACTTTGGACAGCTGGGTGGACAGCTGTATAGGAAAGTTCATGTAAGGATTCTCACCAAAGAGGGTATGTCTGGTTCTGTCCTGCTGGAAAGCTGTGGTTCTGTCCTACATCCTTGTAAATAGATTGGTGCTTCATATGGCCTTTGATAGTTTTGTGAGTTTGAAAGTTTAGTTGAGCCTTAGGAAGCCCCAGATGATTGTTGCATCAACATTTGAAGTTTGTAATTGTATGAAATACTCTAGGCTGGTTGCTGCATAGTCTGTTTCTCCTTTGAAAAAATAGAATAGTAACTGTATTCCTTCCTACAAAAAAGAACAAACCTCAGCTAGCTCTAGAATCACAATAAAAATTTTACAGTAAAGTGCTTGGAGATACTATAAATGCTTGGCATTAAGTAATATTTTGTAAAATGGTCCTTTCTTCTCCCATTCACCTTTTAGGTCAGGTTCTGCCATACTGATAGTCTTAGTGCACTGAGTCTTAGTGCACTGAGTACAGTTCTCTTTCTTTATTAAGCTGAATTTTTTCGTTGATTTTTTTTTTCTTACTGATGTTATAGTATGTTTGTTTTCCTGAGTAGACTATAAGCTATCTAAAGGCAGGGAACACTTTTATTTCCACTCACCATTTATTCCACTTCCATATGGTGGGTTGCCTGTGTGTATGTTCCATGCAAGTTTTGGGCTCTTCATGAAAAGTAATAGAAATAGACTCTAGCTAAATTTAACAGAACAAGAATTTATTGGAAGGATGTTGATAACTTAACCGTTATCTGAAAAAATAAGCAGGAACCAAGAGAAGCTAACAAAAGAACAACTAGTGGATTTTATTGTTGCTGGAACTGCTATTGCTGAATGTGGAATAGCACCATGAGAATAATTTCTTATCCATCATACCTCTTTGCATCATTTTCTAGAGATTTAAAACTTTTATAGTAGTGTCTGTTTGGGTGAGTCTGAGTCTCATATCTGTGAAAGACCTGGAAAGCCTGTCTTATCTTGCACAACTAAGAAGATTATGAGCTTGTAGAGGGAACTAAAAGGTATAGGATTAAAAGGGTGCCTTTTTCTCCTTTTGACTGGAAAACAGGGTAATAGGAAGGAAACATCCCCCTTTTTATCTGATGGGCTAATTAGTAATTCATGAACTAATTTTACTTTGTGTTTACCAGTGAGGTCCCTGGATATTAGATAGTATATCATTTATTAAAAGGCTATTTAACTGTTGCTTGCCACATGCATTAAGACATACACTAGTAGCTAATTAAGAAAATCTGGATTTTGCTTTTAAGGTATCATAACACAACTTTCTTAGCTTTTAAAGAAGACAGATGGACACTTTAGATGTGCTTTCCTATCCTGTAACATGATTTTGGTGGTTTGAGTTGGGGGTAAGAGAGAGGCTTTCAAAAATATATTTGAGAGATCAGTCTAAAAGTTATTTTACTGTAATTCTGAAAAGCAGACATAAATAGATTCATACCAAAATAAAGGAGGCATAACTGGAAAGTATCTAACTTTGCCTGGGGACTTTGAAGAAGGCTTCCTAGATTAGTTGGTGACATTTGAGCTAGCTAATGAAAAATGAGATGAAATTCCTTAGATGTCGAAGAGGGTTCCAGCTTGAGAAAACAGTATGTGTATGCTTAGTAAAAGAAGTTAGTGAATGATAATCAAGTAATTCCATGTGCCCTACATATATGTATATGTATGTGGGCATAAGGGTTATACGTGTGTGGTGGTGGGGTTATGGTGTTGAGGGCATGATGAGGAATAAAACTGAAAGTAGCTGAGGAAAGATATAAATGAGTTTTTAAAAACATACTCTAAAGGTCTAGCCAAATAAATTTACCATTAAATCTTAATGCATATAGAGTATTATATTAGAGATAGAAGGATCTAGAGCTCCATAGGGACATCTTGGACTCCTGGTTCCTTGTAGATTTCACATGAACATTGCAGATGAACTAATACTTTCAGTACGCATTTTATTAATTTTCCTAGTCGCTTTTTTGGTAAAATGATAGACGTTACATGAAATAATGAATATTATATACATATATTCAAAATATTATAGACATGACTTTAAAAAATGTGGAGTTTCATGATACAAAGTTTAATTTAGTAGAAGGTACAATCCAGGATAGAAAAGTTACTCACCGCTTTGATTTTTGAATAATATTTATGCTTTAGTGAGCCTTCAGGAGTAAAAGGAAACCTTAGTCCAAAATTTAGATTTGCAAAATTTATCTCCAACATGTGCTACCTTGTTAATTTTCTTTCAAGATCTTGACTCTGGCTTGTCATCTTTATTCTTCTTTTTCCCCCAGATTTGCTTGATAGAATGTATAAACAAAGCCACAACTAAGATGTTTTAAAAAGTTTCTTATTTTATATGTTTATGCAGTGATTGAAATATTACAACTTGCTTTTGAAATAGCAGTTGCCCTCTTGGATTTGTAAACCTTTTCATCCAGTGACTCTTCATAATTTATAGATTTTAAGCAAGGTCTGCATAATGACGGAATAGTTTTTTTCCCCTAAATTGAAAGAATAATGTGAACTTTGATATGTTGTGGAATTAGTGAAAATGAAACAGTTATTTTGGGTATGATTTCTTTGTTTTAGTCTAAGATGATTGATAGGTAGAAAATTCACAAGTGGATGATTTAGTTTAGGGATTAATGATCTATGTATTTTCAGTAGTAAAGTTATTCCAAACTATAATAGATTGCGATGCAAAACAATATTGAGACTATTCATGTAGCAAACCTAGACTGCTCATGTAGTCTGTTATCTGTTTTGCCTTTATGGCCGCATTAGTTTCCTGTTGCTTTTGTCATAAGTTACCAAAGATAACACATCTGTTATCTTTAGTTCTGGAGGTCAGATGTCCAAAATGGATTCACCGGGCTAAATCAAGGTGAGAAACTGTTTCCTTTCCATTTCCGGCTTGTAGAGCCATTGACATTCTTTGTCTTGTGGTTCCTTCCCTTATCTTCAAAGCCAGCAATAGCTACCGGGGTCGTTCTCATGCTGTATTACTTGAACATTGACCCTACTGCCCCCTCAACCTTGTGATTATAATGAGTCCACCCGAATAATCCAGACTTACCTCTTATTTCAAGGTCCTTAATTTGATCACTTCTGCAAAGTCTTTTTTGCCTTACAAGGTCACATGTTTATGTGTCAGTTTCTGGGAATTAGAAGTTGAATATCTCAGGGATATTATTCTGCCTACCACGGTGCCCTTTTATGTATTTTCTTTTTTAATTATTTGTTATTTTTTTCTTTAAAAAAGAGAGATGGGGTCTTGCTATGTTAGACCAGGCTGGTCTCAAACTCCTGGCCCCAAGCGATCCTCCCATCTCAGCCTCCCAAAGTGCTAGGAGTACAGGTGTAAGCCACAATTGATATTGGTTATACTGCAAGCTATGCTGAGGCAAGAACCATGCTTATATAAGTAGGCATTGCTGTCTCGTTCTTTTTCCCTTGGCAGCTTTGGTTATAAAGAATGCAAACTAGATTTAGAAGATGCAGGCTCAGATTCAGACTCTGATACTTATTAAGTGTGACCTTGGGCAAGCACCATCCACAATTTCCCCATTTGTCAAATAAGCATAATACCCACCTCTCAGGGTTGCCATGTAGATCAAATGAGGTAATGTCAGTCAGGCATGGTGGCCTGGTGGCTCATGCCTATAATCCCAGCGCTTCGGGAGGCAGAGGCAGGAGGATTGCTTGAGTCCAGGAATTTGAGACCAGCCTGGGCAACATAATGAGATCCCATATCTGATTTTTTTTTAAAAAGGTAATGTCTATGAAGGTATTAGGTTGGTGCAAAAGTAATTGTGATTTTTGCCATTACTTTCAATGCTTTGTAAACAAGAAAGCATTATACAGGTGAAGAAAGGATTGTTTATGTTTTACCCATACTAGAACTGTAGGGAACTAAATAAATACGGAAAAGGAAAGAAATAAAGATAATTGTGGATATTCTTAAATTGATTATAGCTTGGTTTGCATTTTAACTTCTGTTATTGTGACATTTGAGAAAATCCTCTTCTTATAACATGTTTTCCTTTTCTAGGGAAGCAGATACTACTGACAGACTGATCCTTGACCATGTTTCTTAGTAATGTGTTTTTTTTTTCCTCACAAAAAGATAGACTGCTAATGTACATTGAGAAAAGAGACCATGTATCACTGCCCTACGAAAGTCTCTTTGCTTAGAAATGCAGGCTTACCTACCTGTTTAAGTTTTTTGTTTTTTTTTTTTTAAAGGAGAAGCTCCTACCTTTATATTCCAAATACAGTGAATGGATGTCACCTACCACTAACCATTTCTGTCATACAGAAGGGCAGAGGTCAGATTACTCTTCTTCCTACCCAGAACAGCTTGCTGGAATGCTTGCCATTCGTTCCTAGAAGGGCCTGGCTGTAGGTTGAGAGCAAACCTTGGCTATGCTAGTTCTGTGGTCAAGAAAAATGCTGTGGAGTATTTTCTGGGTATAACTAGGCTTTGTATTTAATAGAGAATATAAAACATTTAGCTGTTTTCTAGCCTCTGCAGTACAGTTTCCATCTTGTTGCAATTAAAACACTCAGGCAGACCCTAAACTAACTTCCTTTAAGTTTTACTTCCTCCTGTTGATGAATTTTCTGTCTTCCAGAGTTGTGTCTCGGTATTTCTACCGTTGCAACTGTCCTGTAAACTAAAAAGTTAAAAAGAAAAGTAGTTTCCCTTCCCTTGTTAATACAAAACAAATTTATACTAAGGATTTTTTAAAAATAAAAATGTTTCTCCTGATATAATCTGTTATCCCCTGTTACAGAATTACACAGAGATCTGGTAAGCACTTTAGAAATCTTTTAGTCTAATTCCTTTATTACTAACTGACTGACAGTCATACAGTTAGTCAGTATTTTAATGTTTTCAGTATTTTACTGAAACCAAACTCACAAGCTCTTTTAAAGTCTCTTCCTTTCCCTGCTCACTTTGACCTGACTCAACCCATTCTTTAGGACTTAACATGGGATTGGCTTTTTTTTTTTAAATCCCCAGTAAAGAGGTTTTGTCTTAAAATGTTAGATGCTTTCAGGATCATTTCCTTTTCATGACTAGAAGGAAACAAACCAGCATTGATAAAGCAGTGAGTGTTTTCAAAAGGCCTGTATTCTTTGTGCTACACTCCAGCAGGACCACTGGAATTGCGCATGGAAGAAGAGGGAGATTTTGATTCTTTATTTGCTGTGGTAGTAATAACTAACTAACTCAATGAATACCAATCCCAGTGAAATGGGCTTCATTCCTGTTTTCCTCTGGTTGTGCTTTTCTGACTCTTTTTGTTTATTTTTGGGAAACAGCTGTATCTTATTTTATGTAAAAGATGTTTCTGGATAGTTCTATATAAATTAATAACACTTTTGCATGTCCATGGATTATGGTTGCAGAACTTATTTTTGTATATATAAATGATTTATTTTTCGAACACTTTGGATTTAGGGACCTTGGTCTCTTGGCCATTTTAAGTCAATACAGGTAAGCTTCAAGAGACATTTGAAGACACTTTGGAAGTTTATACAGCAAATTGTCCTTTCATTAATAGTACTAGTTCTAATATCTTACCACTACTTATTATTTGTCAGAGTTTCTTAAATAAATTAACAAACTGTATTTCCTTACTAAGTCAATGAAATCATTAACCACCAGTTTAGTCTTCAGTAGTATCTAGAATTTTTATTTTTTAATTAGTTATTTTATGCAATATTCTACTCTGATAGTTTAATTCTTTAATATAGAATAGAGGTTCCTAGGAAGGTTAGTGCTTAAAAAAAGAAGGAAGAGGTTCCTAGGAACGCTAATGCTTAAAGAAAGAAGAGCTTGTGTGATTAAAATTTTTTCTTGAATTTTATGAACTAAAACTCCTTTACATGTAAGAGATGAAAATGTAAACAAAGTTAATTAAGAGGGGATGTGGGAGCTTCAAACTAAGCTTTTGTATATGAGGATTGAAGGATATTTATCCACATTACTTTTTAAAAACCTTTAAAACATTTTATAAATAATGCATGTCCATTGATGAAAATATGAGAAAACCAGACCTACTTAAATCTCACCACTCAGGAAACCAAGGGCCATAGGATATACTTTTGTGTGTGTATTTGTGCATGTACCTTATGGCCTGTGTATATTCTCTGTGTGTGTGTGTCTGTGTGTAAATATACAAAGTACATAAAGTTATAATTTACTCTGTCTCCTATTCTGTTGGACATTCTGTTTGATATGCTTATTAGTCTTAGTTCATATTACAAAAAGTTCTTTTAGTTAATTTTTAAAAATTAAATTTAGAAGTCATAGGAATGTGTTTCAGGATTTCTGATACATATTTGCCAAATAGGAAAATACTGACACAAGCAATCTTTGAACGAAATTTGATACTATCTTCCTTTGCCTGACAGGTGAAAGATATATCTTGTTTTAATTTACATTTCTGTCATTTCTGGTAAGCTTGAGTCTTTTTTCATATGCTTATTAGCTCTTTCTGGGTTTTTAAATTTTGTTTTCTGTTATCCATTTACATTCTTGATCTATTATATTATTCATTTTTATTCTTGGTCTATTACTCTTCTGACACATCTATTTTTAATTAATTTTGAAAAAGTCGTTGTATATATATATATACATTTCTGTTCAATGCTACAGCTACTTTTTCTCCTGACAAATTTGTCCTTTTTAAAAACAGCTTTATTGAGATATAATTTACCATAACATTGACCTGTTTTAAGTGTACAATTCAATGAATTTTTACTATATTTATAGAGTTTTATAGCTATTACTACAGTCTAATTCCAGAGCATCTCCATTACCCTAAAAAGAAATGTGTCCAACATCAGTCTCTCCCCATTTGTACCTCCAGTCCTAAGCAGCTAGCTATTAATTTACTTTCTGTGTCTACATATTTTTGGTTTCGGATATTTTATATAAACGGAATTATATGATACATAGTCATTCATATTGTAGCATGTATCAGTGCTACATTCCATTTTTATTGCCTAACAGTATTCAACTGAATGAATAAACATTTTATTTATACCAGCAGATGCACATTTGAGTGTTTTCTGCTTCTTGGCTATTATGAATAATGCTACTATGAACATTCATGTGCAAATCTTTGTGTGGACATATGTTTTCCTTTCTCTTGCATAGATGTCTAGGAGTAGAATTGCTGCGTCATATGGTAATCTATATTTACCTTTTTTAAAAGCTGTCAAACTATTTTCATAAGTGGCTGTACCATTTTACATTTCTATTAGTAATGTATGAGGGTTTCAGTGTCTCTGTATCCTTATGGACGCTCATATTCTCTTTTTTATATTATAATAACCATCCTAATGAGTGTGAAGCCATATTTTATTGTGGTTTTGATTTGCATTTACCCAATGATGAATAATGTTGAACATCTTTTCTTGTGCTTACTGGCTGTTATTTCTTCTTTGGAGAAACATCTATTCAAATTCTTTGCTCATTTTTCATTTGGTTGTTTGTCTTACTGAGTTGTAGGAGTTTTGTTTTGTTTTTATATTATTTAGGATACAAGTTTTTAATCCAGTATTTGATAAGCAAGTAATTTCCCCAATTTTGAGGCTTGTCTTTCCACTTTTAAATGGTGTTTTTGAAGCACAAAAGTTTTTAATTTTAGTTGGCTAATATATCTACTCTTTTATCATTATGCTTTTGGTTTTCTAAATCATTGCCTAACCCAAGTTCATGAAGATTTATTTCCTTGTTTTCTTTTAAGAGTTTTATAGTTTTGGCTCTTACATTTAAAAATGTCTGTGATCTATTTTGAGTTAATTTTCTGGTATGGTTTGAGGTATGGTTCCAAATTATTTTTTTTGCATATGGGTAGCTAGTTGTCCCAGCATCATTTGTTGAAAAGACTGTTTCTTTGCCACTGAATTTGCTTGGCATCTTTGTCAAAAATCAGTTGACTGTGAATGTAAAGGTGCCTTTGATGTTAAAATGTACTATTTATGTACTACTAAAAATACTAAAAGTGTCACCATTATAAATATATCACTGTTGACTATTGTACACATTCAGATTTTAGGCATGCTAATATCTGAATATTTGCAGCTCTGAGTCAATGATATACCTTATTTCAAAATAGCATTGGGTTACAAATAAATGCATGATAACAGTAGTTGTCTGACCTCCAAATCATTTTCTCTCAAATTTCCCTTATAGTATTTATTGCTCTCTGAAAATATTTTATATAATTATATATTACTTTTCTCCTTGAAAAGCAAGGACTTACCTGTGTCGTTTAATGCTATATTACTAGCATGTAGACACAGGAGGTACCCATGATTTATGATTTATTTAAATATATTAATGGATAATCTAAGAGATTTCTTCCACTCACCTGTCCATTTTTACCTAATAAATAAGCATGCTTTATTGGATTTTTTTTTAAGCAAATTTGTTATAGGAAGTACAACTAAACAAGTGATGTTTGAAGTAAAAAGCTGCTTAAGAAAGTCTGTGAATTGTCTATGAATGCAGGGTGGTATTGTTTTAATAGACTTTTTTTCCTTTTTTTTTGTTTGTTTTTTTAGCAAAAAGTAAGTTAAGGACCTGAATTATTTCATTATTCATACAAGTCATAGTGATAAATAGGAACCAAGTGCCTAAAACCACATTTAGCTTCAAAATGGAAGTTTACTCTCTTGCTTTTCTAATGCTTTAGCATTCTTGTTCACTTTGGCCGTTTCACAAAAAGGTGACATAATCTTGATCCAAGGGATATTCTTTTGGCATGAAAAGAAGAAACAAAACATTTCGCTTAGGGTAAGAAGGTAATTGTATCTTAAAAATAAGCACTGCCCATAATTGTCCAGCAAGTTGAGTGCCAAATGTGTTGACAATGCCTTTGGAAACACCGGGGAAAAGAGTTGGCTGCTAATAAGGAGTAGAGTCGAAAGCTACGACAATCCATTTTTCTCATTTGCTTCTGTCCTCAAGCATGCAGTCATGGGAGTTTGATAAAATGCAAATGACAAGTTTCAAAACCTGGCAAAATAAACATGAAATTTTCAAGTCTCTAGTGATTTGCTTTCTTATTAACTTCAAGTTTCTCTAGCAAAGTTTTCCTCTGTATTTTTGAAAGTGGTAGCATAGAGCCTTATGTTAATTTATATAATACAGAGCAATTTCTTCTCAACTTTATTAGAGAAAGAGATTTAAAGATTATTAAATAAAATAATATTTAAGATTTAAGTTATTTAAATACTTTTATTTATTTAGATAATTAAATAAAATTATTTTATTGTGTGAGATACTCTTTTTTTCTTTTTTATTTATCTGAGTGAACAGAGCTAATCTTCCAATGGGTTTTGTGACTATGCACAGAAATCTTTCTATTCTTGGCTGTTGCCGGAGAAAGCATTTCTTCCAGCCCTTGAGTTTCTGCGGTTGTCTGTGTCCTGTTTCCTTTTCAAGTGTGTCAGCATAGTCCAGGCTATCTGAGGAGGTCCAACATCATCCTAAATGCTGACTTCAGGGCTGTGATTCAAAATATTTACTTCACTCACGTGCCTCAGGAGAGCTGCCAGTTTCACCCAGGTCATGAATGAACTTCTTGTCAGTTTGTCTGGAGAGCAGGCTTTCTTTTGCGTTCTCTTCACCCGCTCTATTTACACTTCCTCTGGGTGAAACTCCTATGTAATGTTGAATCAAGGATTTTAAGACTTGGTCTCCAAAAAAACAATTTTAATTAGTAAAGAAAAACTTCCTAATGAGCAAACTTCTTAAAAAGATGGTAACATGAGGTTGTAACACTGTTGCAGCTGAAGGCATTGAAAGCACTGGATGATGTTATTCTTTTTGAAGACCATTGACTAAGTTTTGGGTGCCAATGTATGCCAATGCATTATATCCAGTTATACTGGACTACTTTGGTTTCCAAAAAGATATGTCAAATTCGTACTGATTTTGCATGAATTTTCTAGCTTAAGCTAACCCTGATGTCCACAAAGACAGATATCCATAACTGTTAGGGCAAGGGATGTTTTTGATACTTTTTTAAAGAAATAGAAAACAGAACATGGTAGCTTTGCAAGCCTATGCTGCTTGACAGTGCCCAGCAGCATCTTGTGCCACCGTATACAAATTTAAAGAGAAGTAACGTTGGTTAAGAAAAACATTCATGGAAGTAAATTTTCAAAGTGGTAGGGAGAGATTGGATAACCTTTAACAAAGAAGAAATTTCACTTTTCAGGAATATAATAATTAAGAAAAAATGCTTAGCATAGACGGCAACTCAAAAATCCCATAAAGCCCAGTCTTAGCATGGCATAAAAGCTCTTGACAAAAGTGGGAATGTAAATTAATACAGCTACTATGGAGTACAGTACGGAGGTTCTTCTAAAACTACAAATGGAACTACCATATGATCTGGCAAACCCACTACCAGGCATTTATCCAAAGGAAAGGAAATCAGTATATCAAAGAGACATCTGTGTCCCCATATTTATTGGAACACTATTCACAGTCGCCAAGATATGGAATCAGTTCAGGTGTCTAACAACAGATGAATGGATAAAGAAAACATGGTGTATGTGTGTGTGTGTGTGTGTGTGTGTGTGTGTGTGTGTGTATGTTGCATGCATTAAATACATTATATATAATATATTTTATATATATATATATTTAGTGTGTACATATATTCCTGTCTGTGTTCAGGAATATGTATACACAGTGGAAAAATGTGGTGTGTGTACGTGTGTGTGTTCAGCCCTAAAAAGAATGAAGTCCTGTCATTTATAGCAACATGGATGGAACTGGAGGATATTATGTTAAGTGAAATAAGCCAGGAACAGAAAATTAAACACTGCATGTTTTCACTCATAGGTGGAAGCTAAGAAAAAGTTGATGTCATAGAAGTAAAACGTAGAAGATACTAGAGGCTGGGAAAGGTAGGGAGAATGGGAAAATAGAGATTTGTTTAAAGACACAAAATTACAGCTAGACAGGAGGAGTAAGTTCTAGTGTTTTCTACCACTGTAGGGTTATTATAGTTAAAAATAATGTATTATCTAATTTCAAATAGGTAGAAGGAAGGAATCGAATGTTCCCAACACAAAAAAGTGCTAAATGTTCAAGATGATGAACATGCTTATTACCCTGACCTGATAAGTATACATTATATGTGTTGAAACATCACTATGTACCCCATGAATATGTAAAATTATTATATTTCAATTAAGAAAAAAAGGCTCTTGGCCAGGCAGGGTGGCCCACGCCTGTAATCCCAACACTTTGGGAGGCTGAGATGGGCAGATCACCTGAGGTCACGAGTTCAAGATCAGCCTGGCCGACATGGTGAAACCCTGTCTCTACTGAAAGTACAAAAAATTAGCTGGGCGTGGTGGCATGTGCCTGTAATCCCAGCTACTTGGGAGGCTGAGGCAGGAGAATCTCTTGAACTCGGGAGGCGGAGGTTGCAGTGAGCTGAGATCGCGCCACTATACTCCAGCCTGGGTGACAGAGCAAGACTCCATCTCAAAAAAAAAGAAAAAGAAAAAAAAGGCTCTTGATAACCACTCCCTTCCTGACCATTCTTTCTAGTTATAGTGAACAACTCACCATTCTCTTAAAAAATTCAAGATTACCCACTCTTCTGCCTCTTTGCACAAGATTTTCTTTTGGCCCAGAAAACATTTCCTCACTTGTACTCACTTGTACTCATTTCCTTACTTTCCTATAACTCTTTACGGGTGCCTATACTATTTTCCACCATAATTGCTTGTTCCTGTGATTATCTCTTGTGTTAGAGATATGTTTCCATAAGAGGCAGACTACCATTTCATCATGGGTTAGCATCATGAATAGACAGACACACCTGAATTTTCAGTTAGGATTTGAATCAAGAGTGGAGGGAATAAAGTTTCCGGGCAAGAAGACCTTGGACACAAATGCCTGCAGGTGGGAATAAGCATGACTTGTTTCAGAGACTAGGGACGAAGGATAAGAGAACTCTTCCGCATAAAAATGAGTATATCAGCCAGGCATGGTGGCTTACACCTGTAATCTCAGCACTTTGGGAAGCTGAGGCAGGTTGATCCCTTGAGCTCAGGAGGTCAAGACTAGCCTGGACAACATGATGAAACTCTGTTTCTACAGAAAATACAAAAATTAGCCAGGCATGATGGCATGCATCTGTAGACCCAGCTACTCTGGTGGCTGAAGTGGGAGGATCGCTTCAGCATAGGAGGTTGAGGCCACAGTGAGCTGTGATCACACTACTGCCCTCCAAAAATAGAAATATTCCTAAATTTGAAATTGAGGGAGATGTAGGGGATTGATTAAATAAAGTATTCTATGGCTGTTTAATGGGCTACTACACAACAATGAAAATGATACTATAGGTCTGCCTTTATAAGTGCCATATTAAGGGAGAAAAACATACATATATTTATAAAATGATAATTTTAATGTTATCTTAAATATTGACTTAATATCAATTTTACATATAAAAAATATGCATGTATTCATGAAACAAGTCTTTAGGATAGATACTAATGTGTTAACAGAAGTCATTTCTTTATGGTGGGGTTATGGTATTTAGATCTATCTTTATGGCTTTGTTTTATGTTTTGGTTTGTTTTGTAATGAATAAGACGTCTATAATTAGAGTAAATACAATAAAGTGTTAAAAGGGCGAGAAGGTACCATTGGTCTTGTACATATATTTTGTACTTATTGATTGCTATGTCTTAAAAATTATTTTGAAAATTTTCAAACCTATAGAAAATTTGAATTTCAGTAATACAATGAACGAACAATACACTTGTTCACCTAGCTTCACCCATTGTTGCAGATATTGTTACACTTATCCCTAAATACTTCAGCATGTATCTCCTAAAAACTAGGACATTTTCTTATGTAAGTACAATATAGTCATCACATATTAGAAATGAATTATTATGAATAATATTAACAGTAACAATGTAACTATTGCTGAATTAAACATTATTACTGTTACCTACTCTAGTTCACAATTCAAATTTCCACATTTATCCCAATAAAGTCCTTTGTAACTTTGAAAAAAAAATTATTTGGACATAAAATTCAATCAAAGATCACATCTTGCATTCGGTCGACATGTCTTAGTGGTCTCTTTTAATCTAGAAGTGTTTCCTACTCTTTTTGTCTTTCATGATATTGACATTTTTGAGGACTCTATCCCAGGTGTCCTGTAGGCAAGTATACTTATATTGGTAAGAATATAGTGATGTTTGGTCTATCCCAATGTATTGTTTTGTTTTGGACACTGGAATTTTAGTGTATAGAAATAATTTTCTCAATAGTGAGGGCTGAAGTAATAAAAATAAATGTTTGATTGTAGTGAGCCATATTGAATTCTTTTTTCTACCAACCAAATCAAGTTTCCTGGATTCTAATTCTTGCATTGTTATGTCATAGGCACACGTCTCAGTCTTGTCTTTTATAGCATTTTACACAAAGATGTTTCATAGCATTTAATTTTCATAATTGTCTTTATGCCCCACAGGAAGATCTTCTGGGAATAGGCGATCATACGTATTTGTTTAATAGTTAATTATCTAACAGTTGAGCAACTGGAAAACTTTTTCAGTCGTGTATTATGATAATTAATGGGGCTAATAATAACACTGAGACACTTCTGGGTCATCATGTATTCTATGTTTCTGATTAGTTGAAAGTCTCTAATGTATATAAACTGTATATGAGAAAAATAACCAGTGGAATGTTTGATTAATCAGAGGTGTACTATTTCTCAACCTAGCTGGGGATAAAAATAAACTGTTATATTAAGAATAGTATATTCTTTGTGAGTGTCTTACCACTCACAATATTCTTTTTTAGGCAATAGAGATTATGCCAAGGATGATCCATTGGAATTTAAGTCCCATCAGTGGTTTGGAGCATCTGTGAGGTCGAAACAGGATAAAATTTTGGTAAGTCTTCTGGATATTTACTCACAGGTGAGTTTAGTCAGTTTATGTGGAGACACAGAAGGTTTTATATTTTCAGGCTGATAGTAAAATTCAGTATGCTCAAGGGTGCAGGGTATAACAACATAAGATAGCTCTGATCAAAGGCCGCTCTGTCCAAGGAGGCCATCTCTCTTGCCCTTCTTGTACAGGCTTTCACATTTTTTCACCCTCATTCCTACTTTGTTTTACCTGCCCCACTTGACAGTTCCTATCAGTTTATTTCCACCTAGCCAAGTATAGGAATAGTGTGGCTTTTGTTAACAAGTGCTTTAGTACTTCCTCTCTCTCTCTCTTTTTTTTTTTTTCTTTCCCCGAGACGGAGTCTTGCTCTGTCACCCAGGCTGGAGTGCAGTGGTGCGATCTCGGCTGACTGCAACCTCTGCCTCCCAGGGTCAAGCAATTCTCCTGCTGCAGCCTCCCGAGTAGCTGGGATTACAGGCACCTGCCACCAGGCCTGGCTAATTTTTGTAGTTTTTAGTAGAGACAGGGTTTTGCCATGTTGGCCAGGCGTGTCTCTAACTCCTGACCTCAGGTGAGCCACCAAGCCTGGCCACTTCCTCTCTTGAAAATACGACACGATGTTGAAGTGGAATACAGAACAAAGAAAAAAAAAATAACAACCTTCCTTCACCTCATCTCCCCCTATGCCACTGTCCATTCCTCTGCTCTTCTTCTCAAACACTTTCTGAAATGTTTTCTATGGTAACCATCGTAGTTCTTTACTTCACATTCCCTTTCCTATGTCATCATTGACTTTCAGGTCACTGAAATCCACTAGCATTTATACATATGTGCATACATACACACCATTATGTTTTGTTTTCTCTGCTGGTATTTATTTTTATCTTTATTACACTCTCAGCATTATTCAGAAAGGTCAACATCCTTTTTTTTAAGAACTAAATTTTTCTTCTCTTTGTTTCTGTGAACTGTATTTTCCTGGTTTTTCTCCTATCTTACTGGCTGCTCTTTTGTAGTCTCCTTTAATGGCTTCTCTTACGTTCAGTTTCCAAATATTGGGGTGTCCTTGATCTCTATTTAGCTTCCTTTGCTTCCTCTAACTACAACTTTTACCTAGAGGTTCCTAGCCTATCCCATGGCTGTAAGTATAATCCCCAAATCTATACTTCTAGCTTTTAATTCTCCCTGGATCCTTAAAGACATATTTCCAGACTACCTATTTGGCTTCCAAATGAACGTGGCCAAAATAGGACTCTTGTTTCCTTCCATCAAAGAAGAAAAACAAATAAAAAACTATTATTATATATATTTCCCAATTTTTTAGGAGGCCTGGCTTTCCGCCCTATTCACTAGTGAGCACTCACAATCTGCCTCAAAAATATATCTCACATTTATCAGTAGATCTACATGTCTGCTGTTTCTACCATGCAACAAGCCACCATCATTAGCCCCTTGGACCACTGCAACGGCTCTTCTCATCCTGCTGCTGCTTCTCTTACCCTAACTGCAAGAAGGACCAGAATGAACCAGAGCATTTTACCTTCTTGATTAAAACAGTCAAGTGGCTTTCTGTCACTCTCTGCATAAGTATGACAAGCTCATACTGCCTTAAAAACATCTCCAAAAACAAGTCACTGGCTATGTCTTTGGCCTCCTCTCACTCCATCTCACATACTAAAGCCAGGCTTGTCTTTATTTCTTATACATTCCAAATCATTTCAGTTAGTACCTTAGTGTTTGTGTTTCCTCTGCTTGTATTAGTTGTCTTTATGATTTCTACTTGGCTAGCCCTTTGTCATTCAGATTTCAGCTGTCACTCAGATTTCAGAGACCGCTCCCCCTATTTTAATTATTTACATAGTATTTATTATTGCCTTTATTTTTTCATCTAATTATGCTGCATAGGGAAGGATTTGCTTAGGAGGTGAAGTTTCAGCAGACTTTAAAGGATGTGCCACATTTCAGCAATTGGAGGTGAAGGATGGGGTTAAGAGTGGGGATGTTCTAGGCAGAAAGAGGTGCAAAGAAGCAGGAGTAAGTAAAAGGAGCACGCCACCCACTCTGGAGCGTCAAGTACGTGTAGAGAAGTAGCTGCTATGACCTACTTTCACTGTTTTCAGGGTATATATACAATAAGTCAGTATTGATGTTCTGCAGTGCTTATGTTAGCACTTTGCTTCAAAAAGTATTATAGAAAATCAACCTTTTTCACTAAATGAATTGTTACACATTTGGTAGATTACTGTGTTGTTAAAGCATTCATTACTCTACTGCTGTATGTGGTATTACAGTCTAGAATGCTGAAAATAAAAAGGTCATGGTTTATTTGGAAAGTAAATAAAATAAGTACTGCACATTATTTTACTCTCTTAATAAACTATTTTCTATATAATTTAGGGGGTGTATTCCATATGCATGAGTGTTACTTAGTTCAAAAGCTAATTTGGTCTCTACCTTTAGCATAGCATATTACATCAAGAAATATACTACCTGAAATAACAATTTTGCTAACTATTTTGAAAAAAAATTGGACTACAAATATGGTCTTCAGAATAATGTGAGAAAAAGACTTCATTTAATATCTTTATTTACCACTATGATAAGAAATTTAAGGTATAGGATAGGTTTGATTAATTTCTATGAATGCTTTGAAAGTTGGCCAGGTGTGGTAGGTATGGTGGCTCACAACTAGCACTTTGGGAGGCTGAGGCAGGAGGATTGCTTGAGTTCAGTTAGAGACCAGCCTGGGAAACATAGTGAGACCCCGTTTCTACAAAAAAATTTTTAAAAATTTGCCAGGCATGGTGGCATGCGCATGTGGTCCCAGCTACTCAAGAGGGTAAGGCCAATTACTTGAGCTCAGGAGTTCAAGGCTGCAGTGAGCCATGATCACATCACTGCCCTCCAGCCTGGGCAACAGACTGAGACCCCATCTCAAAAAAGAGAAAGTGGTATTATATTCTGAAGTAGTATAGAGCATCTGAAACACTAAATTTTTAGAAAATCTTCATGTCATGGACTAAACCTTTGATTTTAGGCCTGTGCCCCATTGTACCATTGGAGGACTGAGATGAAACAGGAGCGAGAGCCTGTTGGAACATGCTTTCTTCAAGATGGAACAAAGACTGTTGAGTATGCTCCATGTAGATCACGTATGTATAGGATATTGTACCAGCTTTTAAGAAGAGGGGTGGGAAGCCTAGTTTGTTAAAAATGTATGTATGTGTGTGTGTGTGTGTGTGTGTGTGAGAGAGAGAGAGAGAGATTAAAAGATATAGACGTATTATGATGATAACAAAATGAAAACAATCCTACTAATGTAAAGATATTACAAATGTGAAGTAAACAGGTTTACTTTTTCTAAGAAATCATTTTCATCTTCCTTCGTTAGTATAATAATAATTACTACCTGATTTTAAGAACCTGTATTTTTGATGACTAATAGTCAAAAGATGCTCAGTTGAACTTCTCTTAACAGAGAAGATGTAGACCCCACAACTAAAGATTCTGATTCAGTAGGTCTACGTCAGGCCTGGGTACCTGCACTTTTAACAGACTCTACAAGGCAATTCTGATAGATACCAAAGTTTGCGAACTCCTGCTTTATATTAACAATGATGTTGAAAATAAAGAATATTATGTCTTAAATAGCTAAAGTTTATATAGGAGGATGAACATTGAACTCAGGAGTCTTGACTCTGAATTTTCCTGCTCTTAATCAATTTCTTTGTTAACCTGCTACCAAGCCCACTCCTTTTTGGTGATCCAGAGGATTTTATGCTCTTTGCTAATATTACTTGAAATTTCAAAAGGAATTAATATCATGGCTAAAGATGACTTCAAGCAATTATAATTTTGATTATGCTTTTCCAAAATCTCTACATCTTCTTCTCTTTGGAGATTCCAGTCCTTTTGTGCCCCGCTACCCTTTGTTGAATTGGATACTGCTTTAGATCTTCCTTGTACCAGAAGCATAAAAATAGATTACTGAAATGCAGTATAGTGTTTATGCCTAAAGCCCTTAGGCCATTATTTTTTGGGTTCCATTGGTCACCACATAGTTTATTAGAGAAAATTAGTAACAAAAGCACAACATGTAAGACTCTTACTCCTACATTTGTTTTGTCCATGTTAGGTGACATGTGACACCAGGTCAAAGGAACTATTCTGTCCTCCAAATTCTAAGTAGCTGAACCTACGGGAAACTGCAGATTATTTCAATAAACACTTATTTTCTTAGCCCAACACTTTGATCCTACCTGTTATAAGTGGGAGGTGAACATTAAAAGAGTGATACCTACTCAGATCTGTATTGTGTGTTAGGAAAGAGAAAAAATCAAGTTAGAAAGCATACACTGCACAGGATGAGGGAAATTGAGGCTTTATCCTCAGTGCTTGGATGCCATCTGTACTGCCATCTTTATGTTGGTATTTTGGTTATGGTACTGTCATCTTCGGTGGTATGTAGAGAATCTGAAGATTAAATTTGTATTTTTAATTTCTATATTGCAAAAATATTCCTATTTGAGAAGATAATTTTATAGCTATGAAGAATGAGTTAACCCTTGTATGCCAAGTTTGTTACTTATTACTTATATGATGTACACACACACACAATACACTCTTATTTTCATTTGATGCATGTGGGAACTGAGATTCACATAGTTGAAGCAATTTTATTTCCACATCTCATGGGGTTGAGAGTGGGGATATTCTAGGCAGAAAGAGATGCAAAGAAGCAGGAGTAAGCAAAAGGAGCAAGCCACCCACTCTGGAGCATCAAGTACATGTAGAGAAAGTAGCTGCTATGACCTACTTTCACTGTTTTCAGGGTACATATAGAATAAGTCAGTGTTGATGTTCTGAATGGTCAAATGAGGATTTAAACCCAAGTTCGTCTATTTCAAAAGAACCTTTCCTCTACATTATTCACAATAGAAAATGTTTTCCATTTCAGTTGCTTCTGTATTAAGCACAGCTTTTCTACAAAGAATACCTCCTGCTTTCATGACCTAGGTTTGGATAATTCCTGATATGTAAGAATACATGGAACTCTCCTGAAAACATGCATTTTAACGATGATTCCCTTGTTCACAGAATGCTTTTATTTGGTTTAGGCACAGAAATTATAAAGTCATTTAAAGCCATATTTTCTAAGGTATTTAACATCCAAATCAGGTCAATGAACTGTGGCTTGTGGGCCTCTTTTTGTGAATAAAGTTTTATTGGAATACAGCCACACCCGTTTGTTGGTGTGTTATCTATAATGATCTAGTACAGTTGTGAGAGTTGAGTTGCCACACCATGTGGCTCCTGAGCCTAAAATATTTACTGTTCAGCTTTTCACAGAAAAAGTTTGCTGAACCTTGATCTAAATAATAAAACCTCAATCTTAGGAAAAGCTTAAAGAACAGTCTCAAAAAACAAAAAAGCAAAGTGCATGCCTTTGTTTCTAATAGGCCTGGCACTTTCAGTAACGCTTGATTATTGTACATGCTTTTTGATTCAACCTTTGAAATGTTAAGCCACCTATAATAGGCCTAAATTGTGAGGGGCATCTTGTTCAGAGAAGAAGACTCAGGAGTGGAAGTCTGAGAACCTGGGTTATATTCTGACTTTCTGCTGACAATTCACCTATAGCTGTGGGTAATTCACCTAACCACTCTGGTCCTTTGTTTCATCATTGGTAAAACACCAATTCACACAAAAAACTTCAGAGGTATAAATTTAGTGTTTTTTATCTGTTTCATACTTCAATAAATTATGCAAACCAATAATTGGTTTTATGATATGATGTCAGTTTTGTAGGACTACACTGCTAACTTTTTAATAACTTTGCTTGTCTTGTGGGTTGTTTTGTTTATTTGATTGTTTGCTTTTGGGTTTTTTTTTTTTTTTTTTTGGTGGTTAGTTAGTTTGGTTAGTTGGTTTGTTCTGTTTTTAACCTGACTTATATGGACACCCTGGACAAGGAACTTCACTGTCTGTCACTAACTTACCTTATTACTGATTACATTTGCTTTCAGCTTTTCATAACTGCATGATAAAACCTCAGATCTTAGGAGAAAAACATAAAAAACAACCTCAAACAACAAAAAAGCAAAATTACTTAGGGAAATTAAGTAACTTGACCGTGGCTAACCAGCTAGTAAATAAAAGAGTATAGACCTGACCCCACGTGTGTCTACACCACTATACTTCACTATCTCAAATCAACAATATACTTATCATTTCCTGAGTAATGACAAAGGACGTTATGCAGTAGACCAGATGTTTTTCTGTTCTAAATTGCCTAGCCACGAATCATATGATGCGAATACCCTTTCAACTCCATGCTCAGACTGAATCTTTTGTTCCTTCTGTCTGCTTTCTGATGCTAATATTATTTGAACATAGATTTTTCTCAGTAATGATTTCTAGTTGGCTTTTCCTTTCCTTTTGTCATTACTCAGGGAATGATAAAGATATTATTGATTTGAAACAGTACAGTGTAGTGGTATAGACACACCTGGGTTCAGATCCTACTCTCTTATTTACTAGCTGGTTGGCCATGGTCAAGTTACCTAATTTCCCTAAGCATCAGTTTCCCTATCTGTACAAAGTATTGAGTAATAATGGTATCTCTTATCGGATTGGTATAAAGACTTAAAAAGATAATGTCATGTAAAATGCTTTAGCATAATACCTGACTCAGAGTAAAGGCTTAATAAACCCTAGCTGATCTTACTGTCAGAATCAATAATATTACTATTTGTAATATAATTACCAGACTTAACAAATGGGAGAAGTATTAACCATCTGCAGGAATAAGTACCAGAGCCTGCATCAAATAGTTTATATTCAACATGAAGTCTTTAAATTGGCAACAGCACTCAGTTTAATATATACCTGTTAAGAAAATTTTAAGAGACAGTCATGCTTTTTAGCTGGATACTCTGGGAAACCAAATAAAGCAGATAATTGTACAGTATGATAATCAAAAAAAGGATGTCTTTATAAATAGCTTGAAATAGTTCCCCAGATGCAAATTGAATAAAGGAAATAAATAGCCGACTTGATCTAACTTGAGGTTAGAGCAGAATTCCTTAGTCTGATTCACTGGACGCTGGAAACCCCAGCCCCACATTTTCCCACTCCCTCTTGGTTAGAAAAATTTACGTTGGTTTAGCATTATACTCTTGAGGCTATTTTCTTTCAAAAAAAAAAAACTTTTTAAAAATTTAGATATTAAGTGTGTAATATTTGGGCAGTTTCCAGGCTTTAAAAATGGGTTCAAAATTTCTGATGGGATTATTTGGCAGAAGTTCTTAGAAGTTTGTCCTTATGACTGAAAACAGGTATTTTTGGTTCCTGTATTTGGGTGGCAAACAAAGTAACAGTACAACTTTAATGTATTTGTAACATTGGCCACAATAAGTCTTTGATAACTGAAGGATAGTGTTTTCCATTGTTCTGTTTTATCCTCAAAGTAAAATAAGGGGGAAGTGTTCAGATTCATCCTTACATGTGTTCTAGGTACTGTATTGCTCATGATTAAAATTAATTTAAATTAATTGGCTAATTGTTCAGAATTAATCCCTTTCTATGAGAACGACTAAAAAGGGAACAACTACAAAAGAGGAAAACTATTGAGCCTACTATGGTTGGAAAATACTTGGAAGTGTCATTTAAAGATGGTTACTTTAATTAGATCTCCATACTAAACGTGTGAGGATAGCTTTATATTTTACTTTTTGAAGAGCATTAAGTTCTGGTCTGTCCATTTCCTGAAATTCTGAGCCATGTTATTCATCTCTTGTTGTTGGCTCTAAAACGTATGTATCTATTTGCTGCTATTCATAATAACAAAGATCTTAGCAAAGACCTAGCAATCTTAGGGTAATAGGAAGAAAGAGGAATTTCAGATTGGAATTTTTAACTTGCAGATCACAACTTGTTAGTGTTTTACGAAATCAGTGTAGTGGGTCACAACCACTATAGTTTTTCTAAAAAAAAAAAGAATGAAATAAAATAGAAAATGTCAGAGTGTATTCTATATAATAATACAAATATTGTTTCGTAAGATTTTAAGTTGTTATCTATATATTTTATACACACAATGTGTGTTGGGTTGTGATACAAATTATAATCTTTTTGTGGATTTTGGTTAACAAAAGGGCTTAAAATTTATCATTTTAGTTGGTTTCTTTGTTCTCTGGTGACTGGTTCAGGTATTTAATCTTTGTTTCCGTATCTGAGTAAATGGTGCTGATAAACATGCATACTCTCTTGGAATGTGGTAATAACTAAGTGCCCGAGTGAATGACCACTCTCAGAAATTGGTACATTGTCTTATGATTCTAGTGATACCAGGTTTTCTCATGTTTTGTTTTGTGTTGTTTGTTTTTGGGTTTGTGTATATTTCCAATCTTTTTATTTTAGAAGATATTGATGCTGATGGACAGGGATTTTGTCAAGGAGGATTCAGCATTGATTTTACTAAAGTAAGTTGTCATTTAAGACCGAATGAGATTCACATCTACCTTATTGACTAAACTGTGGTTAAAAATAAACTGGTCAATACCTCAGCTCCTTTACAGCTGTTACCTCTTTAATGAAAACAGTTAATAAAACGATCCATTCATTTTGACATTCTTTGTCTTATATTATTCCCTCCCTAGTAAACATTGCTTATTTGAAATAGGGAGACATCCCCCATCACTCTGGGAATGGAGGAAAGTAGACAATCTCCTCAGTAAATGATAGGTAACTATTATGACTTAATATTAAAATTTCCAGTTATATGAATTTATGGCATATTAAAGTTTTCTATTTTTAATTAAAGTTGTTTTTCTTACAAAAGCTATCAATGAGAGCTTTATTACAAAATTAGAGTTACATAAAAGCTGGGAAACATGTATGTTTGCCATCTATTATGTGCCTATAGGCACTATGTGAAGCTGACTTCACTTACATAATGTGTAATAATTGTAAGAAATCTCATAGGCAGGGCTCTATGTATTTTTAACTAAATTAATATTCTCTTCAGAATTGATATTTTTAATCTATTTTTTGAAAATAAGACTTCCATTTAAATGTTCAAAGGTAAATTTTCTGAAGTACTTTTCTTTATTTACTTTTCTTTTGTGTGTTTATTTATTTTGGTGGTGGGGGAGTATGCACATTTTGAATATCAAATTGAGAATATTTTTTCTAGAGAAGTCTAAAAAATATGTTGATTGATTATAGGTAGACCTTCCTTAGAAAGCTTATATGTAGGCTTTCTTAGAAATGTGAACAAAGAGGAGTGCCTTAAATGTATGAAAACAACTGAAATTGAAATAATATGATGCATAAGAACTAATAAAGCATTTTCTTATTCTTCAAAAATTTGTAGGCTGGGTGCAGTGGCTCATGCCTGTAGTCCCAGCACTTTGGGAGGCTGAGGAGCAGGATCACTTGAGCCCAGGAGACCAGCCTGAGCAACATAGTGGGACACCATCTCTACAAAGAATTAAAAATTAGCCAGGCATGGGTGACATGTGCTTGTGGTCCCAGCTATTCGGGAAGCTAAGGCATGAGGATTGCTTGAACTGCAGTGAGTGAGGCTGCATTGAGCCAATGTTCATGCCACTGCATTCCAACCTGGGCAACAGAGCAAGACCCAGTCTCAATTTTTTTTTTTAATTTTATTTTATCTGTATTTGTATTTTATTAATTTTTTTTCTAGACTAGGTACTGATAATTATAGTTAACTCTTCTTACTAGGTAATTTGTTTTTAATACTCTAAATTTCATACTATATTACTCAAAATTCAGAATGTAAGTAAGCCAAAGAGAGATAAAGTATATTAATAAATGTTAGGTTTAAACTTGTATGATACATTTCCAAATAGGTATTATATATTTTTAAAATGTATAATGTCCATCTTTTCTGTATTTATGCCTATACAACCATAACCCCAGAAGTACTCTCATACTGTGAAAGTCATTGCTAAATTAGGTGTTCACTTTCTTAAACACATTTCTGAGAAAAGGGTGTCTTTTTAGGGCAGATGACTTAGAAGTGTCTTTTATGTAGCCAAGGCAAAAGATTGTCTATTGAAAGCTTGGAAGGGCTATATGTACATTTGGAGGGGAAAAAAAATTTATCTTACCTCCAGCAAGAAGAGATTTCTTAAATATTGTGCTCAAACACAATATACCTAGAATTAGACACTTTTAGTTAGTTAAATATAAGAAATGCTAGGCATAATTTGTATATATATAATAATACACCCTGAAAATTTTATTCTCAACTTCACTTCTGTTTAGATCTGAGACACTAAAAATATTTCCTTTAGCAGAAAATTCTTCAATGATTATAGAAAGAAAATTTGCTGTATATAGTCACAAATTTAATATACAAAATTAAGAAGTGAATTTAAAAAATTGTAACCTGATAATATTTTGCATTAGTGTCTCATTTCAAATATGTGAAGCAGCCAAGATCCACAAAAGTGTATATTTTCATATACTGAATGAATATATTAAAACGTTTCTTTTAAATTTTATTTTAGAAAAGATACAGTGAAAACCACTGAAACTGAGTTAGATGAATTTGAGATTTATGATTTTGTTTGCTTTAATATATATTAGATAGATAGATAGATAGATAGATAGATAGATAGATAGATAGTTAGACAGACAGACAGATAGATATAAATCTCAGCACTTTAAGAGGCTGAGCTGGGAAGATTGCTTAAAGCCAGGAGTTTGAAACCAGCCTGGGTAAGGGAAGACCTTGTCTGTACAAAAAAGAAAAAAAAGAGTATCTTATTAAATTTTAAAAAATATAATTAACCTGGTAATGATATAAAGATACAATACTGTATTGTTCAGTCATATATACATATACATATATATCTTATGTTTTTCATTGATTTCTATTTTGAGAGATATTTGTTCTTTAAATATATATCTTTTTGTTGTGTGATTTCATCTAGGCTGACAGAGTACTTCTTGGTGGTCCTGGTAGCTTTTATTGGCAAGGTAGGTTAATATTTTTTAAATTACAATTGGTGACTATGTGTCGCTGATTCACCTGGCTAATTGTATGCCTATGACATTTTACAAATTATTTTAAAGAAAGAAATGGAAATACAATTAAAGTATATAAACACTCCATTTTACACAGTGTTTTTTAAAATAATATATATAATATATATTAAATATGTGTATATTCCTAGAAGAAAATAAACTGAATATTTAAAAAGTAAATACATACTTTTATGTTAAATATATTTTAAAAGTAATTATATAAAGTAATTTATTTTTATTGTGTGTGATATATACTTCTCCATGTCTGTACTCTAGGGGCCATGACATAGTCATTAGGCAGTGTGCGAAACCAATCTGTATAGGCCAGCTGTGGCATTCTAAAAGTTGAAGGTTTTGAAAGTATTTTGAAGTTGCTCATTAGGATATTTGTCATTATTTTCTTATTACTGATATTGAGAATGATCTCTAAGTGTTTGGGGACTTCTTAAAAATTGAAGCTGGGAATGGTGGTGTAGGCCTGTAATCCCAGCTACTCGGGAGGTTGAGGCAGGAGAATCACTTGAACCCAGGAGGAGGAAGTTGTAGTGAGCCAAGATCATACCACTGTACTCCAGTCTGGGAAGCAGAGCGACACTCTCTCTCAAAAACTATATATAAAATAAAATAAAATTAGAGGATCTTAATAGGTTTTTAAAAAATAGTAAACTGGCATTGATATAAAGATACATTATTATATTATTATATTCAGTCATTCTGGGAGGCCTAATTAAATTACCATTTGAACATATGTACAACAGATTATTGTTGACAGTTTGAAAACAGATAACTAAAACTTTATTTGCTTTCTTTATGTTTCTTTATGTATCATTAGAGATACACAATTATTTATCTCATTAATATATTGACATGTTTAGTTTCTGCTAAAAGGTGGCATTTATGAGGTGAACTATTTTGTATTAACATTCTGATATTCAAGCATTGTCAGTGTTTGGAAGAATTAGAAAACCTTTGACTGGATTGATTTGAAAGTTTCAAATTTTACTCTGTTTTCTACACTATGCTTTCCTGACTTGCTTATTTGTAGAAAAACTCATGCTTGCTTTTGCCTTATGGAGAGGGAAGCTAAAGAAAGAGATTTGCTGGAGGATGACAGGATGGAAGGAGAATAAGAAGGAATGAAAACTAGGAATACGTGAAATATTGAAAGGGAAGGCAAATGAGGGAATAAAAAAATAGAAAATTCAGGCATCACAGACAGGGATCAGAATGTGAGACATAGCAAAGCTGAAAAATTGGAATTTCTATGCATTATACATCTATTGGGAAATAAAATGATTTAGAAAAATTATAATTGAGTTTCACCATTTTAAAACAAAAATAGCAGTTCTAAAGTACATATGAGAAAATAGGGGATATTAATACTTTCTAGTTAGATATAGAAATATGGATTTATTTTTCTTTATTGCTGATTATGTCATTCAGTGGAGGGGAAGGAAGTATCTGATGAGCATGCCTGGGAACCAAAACTGTCAAGGAAGCTAAATTTTGTGATTCTCAGTTAGGACTACTTGTTAACTCTGTCTTTTTAAGAGATACAGCTGTGAAAATGTATGAACTTTTTTTTAATGCCATGGGTATTGCGTAAATAGGAATAATAATAAATAGGAATGTGTAATAATTAGGACACAGTAATAAATTAGGACAGAGAGGTACTATTAATATTATATTTATTAGAATTTTATTACAAGTTGTCTGTAATATATAGCTAGCAGACTCAGTGAATTGGCAGATAGTATTTTGTTTTAATAAGATTAAAATCAGCAGATGTCACCCTGGATAAGTACGTTAGAATGAATTTTTTCACAGATCGCAGAATTGTTGTTGTTAGAATGGAGAAAAGAATAATGTTTTATTCAGAAGAAATAGTGAATTTTCCTCTGTTCTTCAATTCAGGAAATGTTTATTGAATTTCGTATGTTCTTGGTACTGCTTAAGCCCAGATGATAAAGTAGTGACCCAGACAGAGAAAGTGTTTCTGTGCTGTAGATCCAATCTCTGTGACTGAACAGATGGGAACAGGACTGAAAATGTTAGCTGTTACACATTTCTTTCTAAAACAGCAGAAATGATAAGAGATTATTGTGTCCATATTGTGGAGACAACATTTGATAAACGAGCTATCCTTTCTTGGCATGGAGGGCAGGCTGATTTTTGTGTAGTCATCTAGATTTCTTGTCTGCTTAATAACAAGATTGTGAACGAAGGTGAACTCATCCATTCAGGTTGTTTCCTAAAGATGTTTAAATTACTGGTTAAAAAAATATCAATTGAACCAACTATTCTGATTATAAAGGTAACAGTATTGTTTCAGTAAATTTTTCATGTTTTAATGCATTAGTTGGGTGATAGCCTTTGATTTTATTATTCCATGTATTTAACATTGCTTTCTAGTGATTTAAGACAAATCCTGTTTTCTTAAATTTTTATTAGCAGAGACTGCTTTTAAGTACTGGCTTAAGCAGAAATAATTTTAAGTTAAGAATATCCATTTTCAAATTAAGTATGATCAACAAGAGTTATGTAAGGCTAATAATTAGAAGTACTAATGTCTAATATTGTTTTCCTTCATGCAGGTACCATACATTATCTGTATGATAAAGTTCCCATTCGAAGGTTATTTGTTTTATATATACACCTTTTTTTAGGTCAGCTTATTTCGGATCAAGTGGCAGAAATCGTATCTAAATATGACCCCAATGTTTACAGCATCAAGTATAATAACCAATTAGCAACTCGAACTGCACAAGCTATTTTCGATGACAGTTATTTGGGTAGGTAAAACCAAAATTTACTCATTTTTGGAATTGTGGTATATTTGTCTTATATCTGCATATGGTCTTTTAAGTAGAAAAATATTTTATGTGAAATAGATTAGGATTTTTTGAAACATACAGAATATACAATTTCAAATTGTTAATGAGTACTTTGGCTATGTTATGTTTCAGTAATTGAAATTGAAGACAGTGATTATTTGTGCAGTGATAATAATAATAGCTAGCCTTTAAGATATGCTTACTGTGTTCTCGGCATTGTTCAAGGTGACTTGGTTTGTATTCGCTCATTTAATCCTCACAAGTCAAGCATACTGTATTATTGTCATTTTGTAGGTGAAAACACTGAGGCACTGAGACACAAAATAACTTGCCCAAAGTCACTCACTTGTAACTTGCTGTTCAGAGATTCAAATGGAGGCAGTCTAACTCCTGAAGTTTTATTCATGATGTTAAAGTTTTGGTCTTTAGGACTTATTAACATGTGTTCTCTCTTTAAATTTCTTTCTGATATATTAAAACAAGTCATATATGACAGAAATAGTACTTGCTGATTGAGAGAATTTATTTCTTCTTTCTTTTTGATGAGTTGTAAATTTGCCGTTTTTAACAGACTCTTTTGTAAAGTTAATAAGACAATTGTAGTTTTGTAATAAAAATAGCCTATTAGAGTATTTAACTCAGTTGTTTCATTTAAAATTCATGTGTCATATCCATATGAATCTGTTATGACTAGGGGACAAAATATTACATAATTAAAGGAGTTTCTTGAAAATATTTTCAAGGAATGCTTACTCAGCAAGCCTGCTGAAGATAACTTCCTTGTCCTGATGGTTCTCCCCTTTGGTTTCCTGTTTAGGTTACTCTGTGGCTGTTGGAGATTTCAATGGTGATGGCATAGATGGTATGAAGTACTTGAACTATATCTAATCTTTAAAAAAAATAGATTAAGCATTTGAAACATGTGGCATTGAAAATTTTAAGCAGTTTGAGTGGCTGGGTGCTGTAGCTCAAGCCTGTAATCTCAGCACTTTGGGAGGCCGAGGCGGGTGGATCTCTTGAGCCCTGGAGTTCAAGAACAGTCTGGACAACATGACAAAACCCTGCCTCTAGAAAAAACACAAAAATTAGCTGGGCGCGGTGATGCACACCAGTGTCCAGCTTCTCAGGAGGCTGAGGTGGGAGGATCTCCAGAGCCCAGGGAGGTTGAGGCTGCCGTGAGCTGTGATTGTGCCACTGCACTCCAGCCTGGGCGACAGAGCCGAGATCCTGTCTCAAAAAAAAAAAAAAAAAAAAAGAAAAGAAAAGAAAATTTTAAGCAATTTTAAACCATTGTTATGGAATATAACAGAAGAAATGAGGAAGATGTTAGCCACTGGTGAGAGTCCAGGCTAGGTAGGTGCTGAACTTCCTCTAGTGGCTGCTGAAATTGAGACAGCTACACTTGGCTTCAGTGCCTTTCCTTTCTGCTTCTTTTTAGCCCCCAACACTGTTAGTGATTTCTTTAGCATTTTCCTCCTTGTCTTCCCCAAATTTGTTCCTGTGGGAGAAAGAATTAGTGTCTTCTTTCTTTAGGCATCCTTTGTTACCTTCTGGGCCATCTCTGTATGGTTATTATCCCATCCTCTCATTGTCCATCCATCTTCCTTCAGAACTCTGTTTAGGAATCATAGTCTTTACCTGATTTTGATCACATTTTTGTGCCACAGCCACTTCTACCCCACTTCAGTTTGCTCTGTATTATTTTTCATTACTGTACTACTAAACTAAATGTAGTTTTTCTTCATTCTTAGGTTACTTTATCTTGTCTATTCTTGTTTAACAATATTACAAATGTCTTGAGGGCTTATTTGCATATGTTTGAGAGCCCTCAATAATTTGTATTTTGTAAATTTTGATTTTATAGTTTAAAAATGCTGGTCTGTTTATTACAGAGTAGCAATTTTTCTAAATCGATTGTTTTGAACTGAAGTAGTAAAACGTAAATCTTGCTGACATAGTCACTTGTGGTCTGCAACTTCCAGTGTTGTCCTAAAAAATGAATAATTTGTTTGTTTGTTTGTTTCAGACTTTGTTTCAGGAGTTCCAAGAGCAGCAAGGACTTTGGGAATGGTAGGACAGTTAAAAGGTATTTTTAAAAAAATCTCTAAGTTATCTTCTATTTTACCAGATTTCACATACTTCTGTTTTTCCTTCACAGGTTTATATTTATGATGGGAAGAACATGTCCTCCTTATATAATTTTACTGGCGAGCAGGTATGCTTCCAAAATATGATCGCCGTCTCCCACTATAAAAGCAGTATCTACTCATTGGAGAAAATTTGCGAAATAAAACTGTAAAAGTGAACTATAATCTCATCAAATAGATAATTCATTCAACTCTTATCATTTTGGTCAAACTATTATCATTTCTCTTTTGAGTGTGTGTGTGTGTGTGTGTGTGTGTGTGTATGTAGTATATAAACAAAAATTGGTTTACTCTGTATTTTTCATTTTTTCTTGCCTTTTTCACTCAGTATTTTATCATCAGAGTTTCTAATGTCTTAAAACTTTCCCTGGCAGTATCAGAATGGTTTAATGATTCCATAATATTCAATATTCTAGATATAAGATGGGCTTTAAATATTTCATCTTTGTTTTAACCAAAGTAATTTGGATATTTTGGCTTGTTTTTGTCTGCCTTTTTTTTTTAGGAAATGCAAAATCACATACATACAAAACCACAAAGACTTCCTTTTTCTTTACTGGTAACATTAAATTCTTTTTTAAGGATGATCTATGCCTTATAATTTTATTAGATGCAACAGAAAGCATGGCACAGATGTGTGTATTATAGATATTACAAGCGAACTTCATTTGTACTACATGAAATAAGATATTTCTCAGCAAAAAAAATGCTAGTACTTTTTAAGTATTAGACATTTCTCTGCGAATACAGGCATTTTATAATATTCTCTGTTGTATGTCTCAAAGAATTATACCATAAGTTGATAATGATGAATAAACATTTAAACAGTAGGTAGAGAAAAATCTTTCTCAAAGTTTGCAGATCTGGGATTCAAGCCTTTTTGTTCAGTTGAGATTGTTGGGCTTTGGGATAGGATTGATAGGCTGGCTGACTAGACTCATGGTCCCCAGAAACATCTTCCCATTTGCGTGGCAGTCAAGATTGATGCACAACCTGGAGGGCCCTGCAGTTGACAGGCAGTTAGGGTTGCTGCAGGGGTGGTCCCTTTGTTCCGTTTTGACTTCAGCTCAAGCAGCTTCTCCTGTCTGGTGACCATGTATGAGTCTGGATCCTACTGCATGCACTCAATGATACTTGCTTTATTCCTCCTTCCACTATTGGGAAGTGGGGGTGTCTAGAGAGGAGTGGGAAATGTAGCTTTTAGATGAGGACAAACCTAGGTTTTCCATGCTCAGTCTGTTATTGCATTGGATAAGGTATTTGCTGCTGAAAATCTGTTTCTTATTTATAAAAATAGGGATGCTGGCAACTTCCTCATGGGACAGTTGTGAGAATCGAAAGAAAACATTTGAATCACAGTGCCCAGGACAAAATGTGTCTCAGTAAATGCCATCCTTTCTTTACACTTCCAAGCCAAACACCGTAGGTGACTAAGGCCCATGAATATTACTCTGTTACATAGTCGGCACATCAACCTTGTACCCCAAACTCAGTATATTTTATTTCACAAGCTCTGATCTTGTTATTTAATACAGAACACACCTTTCATTTTCCCAATTACACTGTATCAACCCAAAATAGATAATGCAGGAATCTCCCTTACCATTCTCCCTTGATATCTGAGCCAATCAAATTTGAGAAGCATTGCTAACTTTCCTTTTTTGGTTTGTTGACTCATTTTTCACCTTACTATATATTTAACCTGTCATCTCTTTTAGTTTTGTTTTGCACTTTCGGCTCTCTTTAGAGCTTTCCTTTTTCCCATTTATTTATAGCTAACCTGATCATCCTATGAAAGCCTGTGGTCTCCTGTGGTAGGGAAAAGGACATTTCTGCTCCCGGTGCATTATAAGCTCATAATAAACCCAAACACATTTGGACTGTGTGTGATTCAAAAGCAAAATCATGTGGCAAGTAATCGATAGAGATATGACACAAAATGAGCTCCTTTCCATATCTTTCCAAACAGTAATTTTTAAACAGTAGTAGTAGTTTCACATAGGGGAGCCAACTATTATCTGTTATTAATAATTATTATCTATTACCCTCATGACATAGGCATCCATATAAAACTTGTTGGGTTCAATCACAACATTTGTCTGTGACTATATATCTTTGTTAGTGTGCTTGTGTCTGGTATGTTTTGGGAAGTAGAGAGAAAGGGAGGTAATAGGGTAGGCCTGAGAAGGAGAATTGATAGTCCTTAGACTTAAATGTCATATATCAACAACACTGGAATGATAAACATGTAATATATTGTGTCCATGATCTAGGAAAACAACAAGCCTCATTACCTGATTATCATTGTGTTGGTAGAATAAACAAAAGACAAGACATTTAGATTGAAGCACTATATGCAGAGAAAAAAAATAACCCTTTCTATTTGGTACATATATTACAAATGTTAATTGTCTAAACTAATTGGATGAAATATAAACATTTCATTTTCATCTTTTTATCCAGATGGCTGCATATTTCGGATTTTCTGTAGCTGCCACTGACATTAATGGAGATGAGTAAGTTTAAAAAAAATGTTTCCAGAAAGTTATCTTCTCATGTTTACGAATACTTTACTCAAACTAAACATGTTTTTCTTCTGTTTTTGTATTCCTTTTCTGCTAATCTTTCTGTTTAAGGAAACAATTTGAAGCAATCTTAATCATGAATTCTAGAAAACCTCATATGTTTGTTCTGTTTTTTTTCAGTAGCTTATAACATGAACAAATAAAGTAATTTTATGAATTACTCATAGTTTCTTAAAAGAATTAAAGAAAGGTTCGAATTTGAAATGAGTGCTCTGGTAATTATTTTGTGTTTCACTGTGGGTGTGAGAGATGCTGAAAGAGGAAAACTGAGTTGTAGTAAGAAAGAAAATGCCTACTAAGAGATGAAATTTGATCTTGCTTTGGTGAGAAGATTCTGTTCTTCTAGTTATGCAGATGTGTTTATTGGAGCACCTCTCTTCATGGATCGTGGCTCTGATGGCAAACTCCAAGAGGTGGGGCAGGTCTCAGTGTCTCTACAGAGAGCTTCAGGAGACTTCCAGACGACAAAGCTGAATGGGTTTGAGGTCTTTGCACGGTTTGGCAGTGCCATAGCTCCTTTGGGAGATCTGGACCAGGATGGTTTCAATGGTAAGATCAAAGTTTAGCAGCTGCAGGTCCCTGATTATCTGTGTCCACCTGGAAAAGTTCTGTAAGTCCATCTGTAGGAGTCTACATGAGCAAATCTCCTTCCTGGAAAGGTGGATTGTGTGTAAATGAGTAACACACCAAATTTAAAGACAGGTTGCTATTTTTCTTTAAAAATCAGAGCAAAGATTTCAAAAATGGACTCTCATGAGTTATTATTCACTCAGCCTCAAATTAGAAGGTCAAAATGATTACTTTCTGAAAGGAACCTTCATTCCCCTGGTGCCTACTGCTAGCTGGTGGCTTTATGTGTTTCTGCATCCTGCTTAGCAGCAGTGCCCTCTTCTGTTCATTTGGCTACAAGTGTTAAAAAAAAAAAAATGCTTCCAGGCACATTGTCAAGGCAATGCTGACTAATGCATACCTCAAAGGTATGATTTGCCATTAATATTTTTAAAGCCATAACTTTGTTGTAGCTGTCCAAAATGTTCTAAGAGATGTTATATCTCCCTTCATGGTGGCATAGTAAAAGTATAAGCCTATTCTTTTATAATAGTACCATTTTAATAGTTGTCGATATCTTTAAAAAGCAAAGTTAGCTTTTACTTTAGAACTCTTTTCAGAAACATGAAATATAGGTTACAAATTACCAAGTTTTTTTAAAAAATCTGTTAAAAACCTTTCTAGAGATCACAGAATGGATAGTTGAACTAGTTTGTGTAATCAACAGTATAGTAAGCCTATGCCCCCTTAAAACCTAAAGGAAAGGTATACATTAAGAAGAAAACTTTAAAAATACAGATGACTTGTTGTATGTCTCAAATAGTAGTGGAAAGGTAAATGTTGTTTGCCCTCAAGATTTCACACCTGTCTTGTGGGTAAGTGCTATCATTTACTGGAAGTGTCATCTGGAAGATTAACCCTAGACATTTCTTTTTCTTTCTTTTTTTTTTTTTTTTTTTTGAGGCAGGGTCTCACTCTGTCACCCAGGCTAGAATGCAGTGGTGCAATCATGGCTCACTGCAGCCTCGACCTCCCAGGGTCAAGAGATCCTCCCACTTCAGCTTCCTGAGTAGCTGGGACTACAGGCTCCCACCACCTAGCCCAGCTTATTTTTTTTTATTTTTAGTAGAGCTGAGGTCTTGCCATGTTACCCAGGCTGGTCTCTAACCCCTGAGCTCAAGTGATCCTCCTGCCTTGGCTGCGCGAAGTGCTGGAATTACAGATGTGAGCCACTGTGCCTGGCCAACCGGAGAAGTTTCAGTGGTAGGGAACATCTACTCAGAGGTACATCTGCTACCTAAAATAGAGGGCTTAAAGATTTTTACCACAAAGAGAAGTTAGCATAAATCAAATGGAGCTATGGTATGAAGTTCACAATAAAATGTGAAAAGAACACTATATAACAGACCAAATCATTACTTAATCATAACAAAATCTACATAGGAAATACAGGGCTAAGTTTGAGGTTCCATCATGAATAAAGTTAATGAATTCTTTGCTATGTAGCTGGGCCTCTGTCTCCCAGGTTTTCTAGGAAGCCTGGTCATGTGTGATCTTCACCTTGTCTTGATGTTATTCCAGTTACTTTAAAGAAAGTTTTCACATTACTATGATCTAGCCAACATCTCTTCCAGCTTTCTAAGTTTTTGTTATAATATGTTGTCTGTCAGTAGAACAAATATAGACAACAGCTTAAAAAAATGTGAAGTTTTACAATGATTTTACAGAGGGGTAAAATATAGATAAAATCATCCATAGAGGATGATTATGGTCTCCCAAGGTTTCTTCTTGGGTCTTACTGTAGCAAATAGTAGATTGTGAATGATAATGTCTTTAGTGAAAAATTATCTGAGCTGTATTTATGTACAGTATTTAGCACATATGTGTAAATATAGTTACATTATACATATATATGTTCTATTAGTTATGTTAGATCTTTTGTTGTTGTTCATACATGAAGACATTGTCATTGTTCCTGTATTCCTATATTCCTCTCTTTCCACCTACCCCCACCCTAGGCAACATCAAGAGGGATATTGAAAACAAAACAATAAAGTTATGTTCCAAAATTTTATATAGCCCAAAGGTAATTATGTGCAGTTTTTATCAGTACTTTTCCAGAAAAAGCAGAGGAAAAAAGAAAAGCAGGAAAGAGCATCTAAAATGATCAAAGTAAGAAATCAATTGCATGAATGTATAGGATTTTCCAGACTCGACAGATGATAGTGAAGAGAGAAGATGATTAACATGTGTAAAATAATGAAGAGTTTAGGAAAGTTACAGATAATTTTTATTAAACAGTCACTCAACGTTGGAGCCATCTTTTGTTGCAAAATTATATTTTAACAAATACTTTATTTATTATTTGTTGAGACAGGGTCTTGCTCTGTCACCCAGGCTGGAGTGCAGTGGTACGATCACAGCTCACTGCAGACTCAACTTCCCAGGCTCAAGCAATTCTCCTACCTCACCCTCCCAAGTAGCTGGGACTACCAATGTGCGCCTCTGTGCATGGCTGATTTTTGTATTTTTTGTAGAGATGGGGCTTTGCCATGTTGCCAAAACTGGTCTCAAACTCCTGGGCTTAAGCAATCTGCCTGCCTTAGCCTCCAAAGGTGATAGGATTACAAGCATGAGCTACTGTGGCCAGCCTGTTTTAATAAATACGTTATTAATGCATATGTCAGTAGAGAAGTTATGCTTATCTTTGGGTTTTTTTGTTTGTTTGTTTTGTTTTGTTTTTTGTTTTTTTTTTTAGACTGAGTCTCGCTCTGTCGCCAGGCTGGAGTGCAGTGACACGATATCGGCTCACTGCAACCTCCACCTCCCAGGTTCAAGCGATTCCCCTGCCTCAGCCTCCTGAGTAGCTGGGACTACAGGCACCCATCACCACGCGTGGCTAATTTTTGTATTTTTAATAGAGATGGAGTTTCACCATGTTGGCCAGGATGGTCTCAATCTCTTGACCTCATGACCCACCCGCCTCGGCCTCTGAAAGTGCTGGGAATGCAGGCATGAGCCACCGTGTCCAGCCAATTTACCTTTAAGGCTTAAAAAAGGATAAAAAGAATACTTTTACTTAACTTAGGTACTCATTTTTAAGGATAACAAATTCTTAGTTGGTGTTTACTGCAGGCGAGGCACTCTTCTAGGTGGTAAAAATGAGCATAAATCAGAGTCTACTCATGTCTTTAAGAAACTCAGCATCCAATGGGGGCAGCATATATGTTTTAAAAAAAAAAAAGGCACCTCAACGTGATCATCACAGTGTTTGAGATCCCAGGCTTAATGGTCTCATATAAAGGATGAGTGATCAAGGTATCTTGTTGTTTCAGGGAAGCCATGAGATAATGAGGCATGGCTTATTAAGGAGCTATGAGACAGCTCGTGTACATTAAGGAAATTGAGGCAATTTGTTCTGACTGGTACGTAGGGTCTGTGATAGGCAAGATACGACATGTCCTTGGTCTCATGAAGCTTATGTTCTATAGCTTACTTACTTTGTGTAGTCATAGAATAAGTAAACAATGGGGAAATCCAGATAGTGATAAAGATGGTGGATTTTTTAGAAGGCAAGGTAATATAATAGAGTTTTGGGATACAGAGGGTGATAGAGAAAGTAGGGGGTCGAGAGGGGTGGCGCACTGCTACGTAGGGTGGCTAGGTAATAGCTTGCTGACAGAATGACAGCTGATCTAATGACAGAACGACATTGATCTATCATTTGGACAAATAGAAGGAATAGAGTTGTAAAAGCTCTGGAGCAAAAGCTGTTAAGGCAGAGAGAACAGCAAATACAAGCCCATAGTTGGAAACTAGCTTGGTGTGTTTAAGAAACAGAAAAAAAAGCCAGGATTGCTGGGAAGAGTAAATAAGGGTAAAAAACTGGATGGCGTGGAGTTGGGGATGGGGAGAGGAATGAGATTTGCATGGTAAACAATGGAAATACCAGGTAGGGTTTAGAACTTACTCTAAATGCTTTGGGAATTGATTGAAGGATTTTAACATGGGGATGGGTGTGACATGATATGGTGAATGTTTGGCCCTTTTGGAGAGAAAGTTACAGGCAAGAGTAGAAGTGGGAGGCCACTTAAAAGGCTGTTTAAGGCCGGGCGCGGTGGTTCCCGCCTGTAATCCCCCCACTTTGGGAGGCCGAGGTGGGCGGATCACGAGGTCAGGAGATCGAGACCATCCAGGTTAACACCGTGAAACCCCGTCTCTACTAAAAAAAACAAAAAAAATTAGCTGGGCATGGTGGCGGGCGCCTGTAGTCCTAGCTAATCGGGAGGCTGAGGCAGGAGAATGGTGTGAAGCCGGGAGGTGGAGCTTGCTGTGAGCCAAGATTGCGCCACTGCACTCCAGCCTGGGGAACAGAGCAGGACTCTGTCTCAAACAAACAAAAATAAAAAAGAAAAGAAAAGAAAAAAAGGCTGTTTAAGTGCAAAATACGGCAATGACTTGTCTAGGGTGGCAGCAGCAGAGAGAGAGGAGGGCAGATTGGTAATATATTTTAGAGGTAGAAAAGATAATTTGGTGTTTGGGATTTTTTAAAGATTTAAAATGTTATTCATTTATCTTCTTTCAGTGTAAGTTGAGCAAGATCAAGATGAAGTCACAACTTACGAATTTCTGAGCAGATTGGCTTCTGTTCAGAAAAAACAATACCATCCATAAATAAATTATCTAGAATTTTGAGAGTGAAAATAAACTTTAGATGAATCTTTTGATGTATCCTCCTCCATCCCCTACCCCTAGTTTTAATGAGGAAGCATTTGTGGTCCAGAAAGTTTAAGTGATTTGTTTAAGGTCAGAGCCAGATTATCTGGCTCTAAATTAATGTCTTTTCTGTACAGTTTTGCTTGAGTTTCCTTGAATTAGATTATTGCTTGTGGATAAAGAGTACCCTACTGAACTTTGAATTAGTATTTATCATGATAAATGGGTTCTATAAATATTAAGATCTGTACAAATAATTACAAGTACTGAAACTTTCTTCTCTTCATCCTTGCCCTCTTCCCTTCCTCATTCTTCCCTTTCTTTTCCTCCTTCTTACTTCTGTCATTCTCCTTCCCCCTCCTCTTTTTTTCCCCACAGATATTGCAATTGCTGCTCCATATGGGGGTGAAGATAAAAAAGGAATTGTTTATATCTTCAATGGAAGATCAACAGGCTTGAACGCAGTCCCATCACAAATCCTTGAAGGGCAGTGGGCTGCTCGAAGCATGCCACCAAGCTTTGGCTATTCAATGAAAGGAGCCACAGATATAGACAAAAATGGATATCCAGGTGCTTTCTTATCAACTCATAGAGCCCTTAGATTTTTCAGTCCTAATAGCAAATAGTATTAGTTACTGTTCTTGATTTATATTATAAATTATTGCAATTCAGTATTTCATATGTTGATCAAACCTCTAAAATATTCAAGGCATCATTCCCATCACCTAAGGGGATATGAAGAAAAGTCAGCTGTCTTTCCTGGGAGTGTACAGTATACTCTGAGTTTCTCCTGTAGTCTTTAATGAAATGAGAAGAGTATTACAGAAGCTATAAACAAAAGTTAAATGCTCATTCTAAGTTGTTTAATGTTAGCTATCTTTTTTATTTTTTTAATTATGTAGAATGTATGTACTTGACTAATAGTTGTGATTTTTTTTTTTTTTTTTTAAGACAAGTTATGGCTCTGTTGCCCAGGCTGGAGTACAGTGGCACAATCTTGGCTCATTGCAGCCTCCACCTCCTGGGCTCAAGCCATCCTCCCACCTCAGCTCCCGAGTAGCTGGGACTACAGGCACGCACCACCACGCCTGGCTAATTTTTGCATGGTTTGTAAAGGGTGGTTTTTGCCATGTTGCCCAGGCTGGTCTTGAACTCATGAGCTCAAGCGATCCGCCTGCTGTGGCCTCCCAAAGTGTTGGGAATACAGGTGTGAGCCACCGCACCCGGCCTTCATTGTGATTTTTTTAAAAAGTATATTATTTTGTTTAATTCTGCCATTAATACATGAGTTAATATAAGCTCATTTTTATAGCTCATTATTATACCATTTCTGAATGTAAAAAGAGACTGAGAAAGGCAGTTTGCCCAAGGTTGCCCACTGCATGGGTCCAATAGAGCAAGCAAGACCTTTTTCTCGTTCTTATACACTTTGGAGCATTATAAATGGATCTAGGATCAAAACAGATCTTTTCTTTAAATGAAATATAGTGTAGAAAATTTAGATGACCTTTGTGTTGAAACACTTAATATGAGCTCAATATACAAGTATGTTGGTCTGTTTCCAGAAATAAGACATGAAGTTGATTCTCATAAATTAGTATTATTTTAGAGTTTTTTTTGTTATAAATGCAATATATTTGTTATAGAACTTTTAGAAAATACATCAAAGCATATCTTTTCAATGTTTTTCCTGTGCAGTCACACACATTTTTTTTAAAAAGGAAATCATGCTTTTATATGCTATTCATAGTGTTTTATTCAATGTTTCAGAAACATTTCTTTATTATTCTTCTAAAACATGAATTTTCTGTTTCCCTTTGTAACAAATAGCTGTATCGTATCTTACTTACCTTATTTTGTGGCATTTTTATCTTTCTTTATAATTCTTTTGCATATCTCTGATTGTGTCATTAGGACAAGATTCAAGAATCACTGTGTCAAGTGTGTGCACTTCTTTTTTTAAGGTTGTTAATACACGTGGTCAAGTTACCATCCCACTCCCTCCACAGGAAGGTTTTTGTCAGCTTTTTAAAGCACTCACCAGCAGTAAATGAGTCATTGTTTTCCCACACTTGTGCCTCTTTTAAAATAATTTTTAACTGTATAACAGGTGAACAGTGTATTTTAACTAACGGTTTGTGATTCTAGAAATAAGGCATGAGTTTGATTCTTTTTTTTTTTTTTTTTTTTTTGAGACGAAGTCTCGCTCTGTCACCCAGGCTGAAGTGCAGTGGCGTGATCTCAGCTCACTGGAACTTCACCACCCGGGTTCAAGTGATTCTCCTGCCTCAGCCTCCTGAGTAGCTGGGATTACAGGCAGGCGCCACCATGCACTGCTAATTTTTGTGTTTTTAGTAGAGATGGGGTTTCACCATGTTGATCAGGCTGGTCTTGGTCAGGCTGGTCTCGAACTCCTGACTTCGTGATCTGCCTGCCTCAGCCTCCCAAAGTGCTGGGATTACAGGCATGAGCCACAATGCCCAGCCATGAGGTTGATTCTTAACTATACATTAGATTATTAGTAAAAATAATCATTTTTATTTGTGTGTGTGTATATATATATATTTACTTCTGTGAATTTCCTTTTTGTGTCTTTTTTTTCTTTGCTACTGGGATCATATTTTGCTTTTCTTTCATTCATTCATTTTTTTTTAAACTTTCACAGTGCCTTAAATGTTGCAAATATTAACTTCTTAACTCTTGTATGTATTTTCTAGTTTGTCACATTCGCATTTTGAGCATAAAGTTTTAAACTTTTATGTAGTTAAATCTGTTTTTATGTTTTTTTCATGTGCTTTTCTGTTTAGAAAAGACTTCCTCAAATTTAGCTTGGGTATACTGTGAGATAGCACTCTCATTTGACTTTTTCTGAATCGTGAACCAGTTGAACCAGTGGCATATGAAAACTAATGTGTTTCATTCTTGCTGATTTGAGTGCTATCTGCTATCGTATTTTATATACATATATTTGTATATATATACACACACACATATTATATATAGGAAATAGAAAAGAAATTTTATAATAAGATTGTAAAATCTACAGCCATCTATAAAGCTTTTTCCTTTGGCAGTATGTATGTTTGGCAGGTGTATGCTTATCGTTGCTACTTTTTACTAAATATTCATTTAAAAGATTTATATCCACCTAGATGAAAGTCTACTTTATGATAAGCATTTTCCACTGGTGGTAGTTTGTTTACAGTTTTCATATATTTTAGCCTTTTATATGATATCTTACAACCTCTTAATGAATAGTTTTGAGAATTTGTTCAAGCTTTTTTATGTTCATTGAAAATTTTATAGAATAGTATATACATTTTAAAAACCATTATCATTATTAACATGTTTTTCCACTCTTTCTTAAGACTTAATTGTAGGAGCTTTTGGTGTAGATCGAGCTATCTTATACAGGTGAGCATTTTCTGTATTCTGTAGTATAGGAATATTCTGAATTATCTGAACATTTTTTAATTAAGTGTCAGTGTTTGAATTTTAGTTTAATTTTCTTGAAATAATGATAAAATTTGTTCTTTCTATTCATGATTTGCTGCAGGCAAATAGTATTATTTTTACTGATACGTAATAATTGTACATATTTATGGGGTACATGTGATATTTTGATACATTCATACAATGTAATGATCAAATCAGAGTAATTAGGATATTCATAATCTCAAACATTTATCATTTATTTGTGTTGGGAACATTCAGAATCCTCTCTTCTAGCCTCTCTTCTAGCTATTTTAATTTTTTATTTTCTTTGGAGACAGAGTTTCAGTGCAATGGGACCATCTCGGCTGCCTGGAACCTCTGCCCCCTGGGTTCAAGCAGTTATCATGCCTCAGCCTCCCAAGTAGCTGGGGTTACAGGCACATGCCACCACACTGGCTAATTTTTGTATTTTTAGTAGAGACAGGGTTTTGCCTGTCTGTTCCTGAACTCCTGGCCTGAAGTGATCCACCCGCCTCAGCCTCACAAAGTGCTGGGATTACTGTCATGAGCCACTGTGCCCAGCCAGCTATTTTGAAATGTACAATAAATTACTGTTAACTATAGTCAATCTACGGTGTTATTGAACACTAGAACTTCTGTCTTTTATTTATTTATTTATTTTTTGCCCAGTCTGGAGTGCAGTGGTTCAATCTTGGCTCGTTGCAACCTTTGCCTCCCAGGTTCTAGTGATTCTCATGCCTCAGCCTCCTGAGTAGCTGGGACTACAGGCATGTGCCACCACACCTGGCTAATTTTATGTATTATTGGTAGAGACAGGGTCTTGTTGTCTGGGCTGGTCTTGAGCTCCTGGGCTCAAGTGATCCACCCGCCTCAGCCTCCCAAAGTGCTGGGATTACAGGTGTGAGCCACTATGCCCGCCCCTTCTTTGTCTTTTAAATTATGTTCAGAGGTATTCTCTTGTAGTTTTAATCTCTCTAAAAATTGTCTGGGTTTACATTTTCCTATAAGAAACAGGAAATTAACCTCATGCTTATGTCTTAGTATTCTCTGACCACAAGGTCAGTATGTAATGAAACCCCAAATGAATATTTTTATTAGAGCAATATGTATGAATTTATATATTTCTATTTCCCAATTTCTTATGTATCCCCAGTTATTCTCTGTATTTCATCAATTCCTCATGACTTAGAATATCAGTTGTCATCCCAAGTAGTTAAGATGTTTACATATCTGTGATCTGAGTTTATACATGGCAGGAGCACTAACATTAGTGCTGTGTAGCAGTTTGTGATGGGTCAATTTAATTGTAACTATACAATACTTAACAGATTTCAGAGATTTATCATTTTGAGACAGGCACATTGACTTGAGCCAGCTGTATTTTTGTGTAGGACTTAAACCTGTGTATCTGAACTCAGGAAAACTGTATTTATTTTAATTTATTGTTTTTAGTTTTTAAAATTGCTGTTAATTATATAATGTATGTGGTAAAAATGCAAACAGTGTAAGAAGGGTATATAAAAAAAATGTTTTACCTCATACCAGCTAATAATTTATTTGTTTCTTCTATTAGAAATATTCTATGCATTAAAAAATCATATTATGCATGTATGTATGTATATCAGTAGACATCCTTTGTACTTTTTGGGTTTTTTTTTCTCTCCCACTAAAACTATATGTTGGTTATGTCTTAGAGGTCATCCCACTCATTTTCTCCATGGTAGTGCAGTGAATTCGGTAGATATCTCACAACTTATTTAGCCATTCTGCTTTAGTGACTGAATTCATATAGGCCAGCCATTGTCCCACCTTGCCTGGAACTGAGCAATTTCCCAGGATGCAGGAGTTACTGTGCTAAAATTAGGACAGTTCTGGGCAACTGAGACAGTTGATCACCTATGGTTATGTTGTTCCTGTTCCTTTTACTATTACAAACAATGCTTTTAGTAGACATTGTACTGTATATGTAGTGAATATGAACCAAAAATATTTCAGTCAACCTAACTTCTTAAATAATTTTTTTCTTCATCTTCTTTTTTACCCCCCTAGGGCCAGACCAGTTATCACTGTAAATGCTGGTCTTGAAGTGTACCCTAGCATTTTAAATCAAGACAATAAAACCTGCTCACTGCCTGGAACAGCTCTCAAAGTTTCCTGGTAAGGGTATTTGTTTAATAATAGTTATTATTGTGATTATTATTCAGGCATTGTAAGAACAATTGCAAATGAAGGTGGTAGGGCTGAAGTATTGCTAAAACAGTTTCTGTGAGTATACTGTTTTTTCTATTTTTTATTTGAAGCAAGGTCTGCCTCTGTTGCCCAGGCTGGTGTGCAGTGGCACAATCATGGCTTACTGTAGCCTCGACCTCCCAGGCCCTAAGTGATCCTTCCACCTTGGCCTCTCTAGTAGCTGGGACTACAGGCGTGTGGCACCATACCCGGCTAATTTTTAAAATTTTTTGTAGAGATGGGGTCTCCCTATATTGCTCAGGTTGGTCTCGAAGACTGCTGTGCTCAAGCAGTCATCCTGCCTCAGCCTCCTAAAGTGCTAGGATTTACAGGCATGAGCCATTGCACTTGGCCTTACACTCTATTTTCATGTTATAAATTGGATTATAGAAATAGTGCTCCAAAAAAGATATCTAAAGGCTGTAAAGATACTCTATAAATTAGTATGAAATTAATTTTTGAAGAATTATGCATGGTCAATGAATATTTTCAAAAAGAAAGAAAAGCTAATAAGATCTCAGTTCATTTATATGTAATTCCAAACAGGCCCATGAACACTTAAATTTTTAAAAGATATCTTGTTTTTCAGATTTAATATCTGTGAACAGCTGTATGAAAAAAATTATTTTGCTCTAATATATTAATTTTTTGCTTATTCCTTTACTAGTTTCCAAAGAAAAATATAATATTTTTTCATAAGTTAAATATCTGAATTCTTCTCTACTCCATTCTTTCTCTCATCTTTGTCATTTGTATGCTACTTGAGTAATTTTTGCTCTATTTTCATTATAGATATTTTTTAAGTTGTCTCATGCTTTACTTCACAGTATTTAAAAGCAAAATGTAGAAACCAGTATCTTTCTCATACATATCAATATAAATATAAAACTAATGAAAAATCTTGACCCGTATACTACCAAAATCACCATGAGTAGTCATTCATGAGTTCCCACTTTGGGAAACACTATTCATGTTCCTTACTTACACAGAAGAGTTGCAGAGGACTTATGATCAAGGAGAAAATGATTGGTACCTAGAAAAGTTTTACTTCAAAAGAGCCAATTAAAGATATTTTTCCTGAATTTGTTTTTGAATATTTTTGAATTATTGTTATGGTTATTAAAATTTTGAAATTTTCATTTATTTAATTGGATTACATTTAAAAATTCAGTAATATTTGGTCTTCATTTTTATGGATTGGCAGTGAAGTTGTTTTCAAGATTTTGCTGTAAGTTTTACTGCTTTTCTATCCTGCATATCTCTGTGAAGTTGCCAATTATCTGCTTCTAATTATGTTAGTAATTCAAAGGCTTCAAATGCACTAACTAGAGCAGTAACATCATATGATTTTTGAGTATGGCACATAGTAAGAAATACATTTTGCATTATAAACACATAAAAGTAATTAAATCAAGCATTTCAGAAAATCATGCTTACCTTTGGTACCTAAATCAGTTTTATTTATTTATTAAAAAATTTTTCTTAAGATGCTGAACACAACCCATTAAACTGATTTCAAAACCTGTTAATAAATTGTGAAGAACACTGCTGTAAAGGAGGTTGCTAATTAAAGAAAGTTTTGGTGGGTCCTTTTATCAATGAGACAGTTTTTAAAATCTGAACCGTTGACTAGGCACAGTGGCTCACTGTAATGCCAGCACTTTGGGAGACCGAGGCGGGTGAATCACCTGAGGTCAGGAGTTTGAGACCAGCCTGGCCAACGTGGTGAAACACTGTCTCTACTAAAAATACAAAAATTAGCCGGGTGTGGTGGTGCATGCCTGTAATCCCAGCTACTTGGGAGGCTGAGGCAGGAGAATTGCTTGAATCCAGGAGGCAGAGGTTGCAGTGAGCCGAGATCCTGCCACTGCACTCCAGCCTGGGCAACAGAGTGAGACTCTGTCTCAAAAAAAAAAAATCCGAATTGTTATTTCCCTCATTTAGATTTATCAATAGGTTCTATAAGCTTGAGAGGAAGTTAGGACATTCTTTTTCTTTTTCTCATCAAGGTACCATGAAAGGAAATGTGCTTAAATTACTGAAGGATGAGTTAGGTTAGTGTATATAGTTTCATGTTTTTAGAATAATATTAAGACATGAAGAAAGATGTAAGGCTTCACAATACAAACTATGTATTGGAAATATGAGATGTGAGTGATAATAAAAAATATGTCTAAACTGGATTATACAATTTATGTATGTTTTTTATTTTTCCACAGTTTTAATGTTAGGTTCTGCTTAAAGGCAGATGGCAAAGGAGTACTTCCCAGGAAACTTAGTAAGTGTTCTATGAAAAATCGTATGATTTTAATGATACTGCATGCACAGCACTTAAAAAATATTTTAAGATATTCAAATAGTTACTTGAATTGTTATTATAATTTTTTATTTGAATGTTTATGCTTAAATACATTTAAGATTTCAACATAATTATATTCTTTGGTAACTCTTAAGCTAATTCAAAAATAATACACTTATTTATGGACATTATGAGCTAAATAGCCCACGGAATGGTAAACATGACCTTTAGAAGGTTAAGCAGTTATGAATGTGAGATAATGAACTCTGGGGAAATATGAATATTATTGTTTAGAAGTAGATGATCTGCTGAGAAGTCTGTATTTTATGTCTTTGAGCAGCCCCAAGCAATCTCAGGAGTAGAGGTGGTTTAGAAATAGTGAGAAGGAGGAGAAAAAGTTTTGGTCATGCAATTTAATTCACACAGCATACTCTACTCTTCTTTTCCTAAAATGGTTGATGTGGTCCTGAGAGCAAGGTAGGAGTGTTAAATAATTATTGCCAGGGTTTGTCTGTATGTTAATGGCAAGTGGTAAGGAATAATAGTAAAGCAGAGAAGAAACTGAAACTGTTGGGTGTGTGTTTGTGTGTGAAAGTTTACATAGGGCAGCCAAGCAAGGTCTCCCTAGGAGACAACTTTTCAGTAGAGACCTGAAGGAAATGAGGGAGCTATGGGATGTGTGGAGGAGTGTTTGACACAGAGGAACTGGCAGTTTCAGCAGGCCTGAAGCAGAAAATGTGCTCACTGGTTGAGAGATAGCATGGAGGTCAATATGGCCTAGTAGAACAGAACATGAAGCAAAATAACCCCGGGTATTCACCCAAATTTGAAATAAAGGTCAACTTTTAGAGAAACTTGCGACGCGAATTCTGGTTTTAAAGATTTGCACTCTCTTAAGAAACTATTTAAAGAACTGAGTCTTACAAGGCAGTAATCCTAATTGCTACATCCTTGTTTTACAATGATTCTTGATGTGTTTAACTCTGTTTGATCACTTGCTTCCTGAAGGCATATTCATCTGACAATTTGATATGATAGCTTCACTGGAAGCAGGAGTTTCAAGTGGGGCAAACTGTTCATTCATCATAGTGTTTAATATGATGGTATGAGTACATATGAGCAAATACTTCTTAATCAAAATCAGCAAGACTCTTGCTACTTGAATTTATGGTGGAAGTCTTAATTCACATGTTTCATCCTCTGGATTTCCTCCTCTCAGCTTAAATTAAAAGATAGCATTTCTCCTGTCTGATAATTGGCTTACTACTATCATTTTTTTGGGAATTATTTATGACATTACTTTAGGGAAAGTTTGATTAATTATTTAATTATTATTAAATATTTTTTCAGAATTAATATGTTGTAGTCTCATTACAATGTAATAACATTTTAAATTAATTAGAAGCAATTTACTTCTTAAGGAATAAAGACCTCTGTTTACATGAAAACTCTAGAGTAGGATAGATAGGTGTCCATAAAGAATATGTTGGTTATAAATCCTTTGGTTTACATAGATTTCCAGGTGGAACTTCTTTTGGATAAACTCAAGCAAAAGGGAGCAATTCGACGAGCACTGTTTCTCTACAGCAGGTCCCCAAGTCACTCCAAGAACATGACTATTTCAAGGGGGGGACTGATGCAGTGTGAGGAATTGATAGCGTATCTGCGGGTAAGAGATAACTTTTCCGCTACCTTGTTGTTCCTTTTTAGTCATTAGCTTTTCCTTTTTATCTAAATGATTTTCACTTTCTGTAAATTAGTGTTAGATCAAAAGGAAAAACAGAAAAATACATGAAGGAAATTTAGCTTTGTAAAGCGTCAAACCTGAATGATGGACTTCTACTTCTGGCAGATTGGATATTCCAAATGGCCTTTCCACAACAATACTACTGAACAAATTATGATAAACATATTTCTTAAATGCAACTGGACTTTCAAGACAGTAAAAGAAATTGCCAGAGTCCAAAAAAAAATGAGCAATCAACTAAAAAACTCCAGTGGCAAAAATCTGAATTGTGAGTTATAAGCAAATATATGAGCCAGAGTTGCTGGCAAAGGATGAAGCCTAAGGAGAGGGCAGGTAGTAATTGCAGACACCAGCACAGGAATTCCGACAGTTGTATAAAGCTAAGTGTTCTTAACGACAAAGGTGCATCGTGATTCCAGCAAGAGCCAAATGTAAAACCTTGCTGAAGGGGAGCAATCCAGTACGGGCCCCAGGATTTCCACAGGTTAAGTTTGATCAAATATGAATTCATTAAACACACACACACACACACAAACATAGAAGCCACTAGAAGAAACATCAGATTTTAGACCCGCAAAGGCCAGTTACAGAGCACAAATTTGTATAAAATGTTTAAAGAAATAAAGGGGCTGGGCACAGTGGCTCAAGCTTATAATCTTGGCACTTTGGAAGGCCAAAGCAGGAGGATCACTTGAGGCCAAGAGTTTGAGACCAGCCTGGGTGAGACTCTATTTTATTTAAAGGAAAAAACAAAACAAGACAAAAACATCAGTAAATATTTAGACAACAACATAATTAATGAACTTGATTTAACAGACTTATATAGAACCTAGGGACACCTAACAACTAAAGAATATGAAAACTGACCATGCATAGGCCATAAAGGAAGTCTAAACAAATTTCAAAAAGTAATTTTATAGAATACATGCTATCACAGTGCAGTTGTTAGAAATCCATAACAAAAAGATCAACTGGGAATTGGAAAGTGTGATTTTGAAATAACTTATGGGTCAAAAACAAGATCATAATGGAAATTTACTTGCAACCGTATTACAATGAAAATATGACATCAAAATGTATAGGCTATCACAACAGTAGAATGTAAAGATAAATGTATAGCCTTAAATGCTATTTAATTTAAATGAAAGTTAAGAAAAAATGAAGGTAAGAAAGAAACACCACAAAATTAAGAATTGAAATGCGACATTACAGATAAGGGAGGAATTAACAGAATATTATGAATAACCTTGGGCCAGTACATAGGAAAACTTTTAGACAAAACATGGAAATTCTTAGAAAAACAATACAACTGTCATAAGAAGAAACAGAAAACCTGAATAATCCTCTAAACACTTAACAAATAGAATTGGCAGTTAATCTTTACAAAATGACAAAGCCCAGATGGTTTTATAGGCAATATCTATCAAACATTCAAGAACAAGACTTCTCAATTTTAAATAGCTCTTTGAAAGAATAAAAAAAACAAAATATTTCAAAGTCAATCTCTGAAACTAGTGTAATTGGTTCCTGGACTGGTCGAGAATAGTACCAGAAGGGAGAATTTCATTCTAGTCTTACAATAGATGTAAAATTACTAAGCCATTATAAGCAAATAAGTCTTAGCAGTTTGTAAAAAAAGATAAATAAACCAAGTTGGATTTATCCTAGAGTGGGTTAATATTAAGTCTAAAAATGTAAGTTACTACATGAATAGATTAAAGAAGAAATATGTGACTGTCTTATTTAAGTACAAAAAAGTTTTAGAGTAAATTTAAAAAACTTCATGATTTAAGAAGCAAGACAAATACCCCAAGTTATGACTATGAAGAAATAGAATCTTACATTTAAACAAAGTCCACCAATACCTATTAATTGGTCAAGATATGAATTAAGAATTCTTATACATTGCTGACGGCAGTGTGAATTGTTTTGAAGACTTTGGAAAATAATGTGGTACTACAAAACTGACAAATATACTTGTCACTATGTATAAGAATAATCACAGCAATTTCTAATAGCCAAAACAAAACCCATAAACAATCAAAATGGCTTTTGACAGAATGAATAAATGAATTATAGTATATTTACATGATGAAATAGTACTCAACAGTACAAAATCAACGTAGGCTACATGCAATAGAATGGATGGATCTTAAGAGTGTAGGACAGAAAGCAAGTCACAGAAGACTACATGTAATCCTATTGAGAAGGAATGCAGAGGGAGGAAGAGAAAGAAGTATTTGAGTAGCTTAAGCAGTATCAATAATGTTCTTATTATGTTGGGTGTGTGTGTTTGAGTGCTTATGTTGTTAACATGTCTCGTACTTTCATGTGAATCAAATAGTACATTGTAAACAAAAATTGACTAAAGGTTCTTACTTGATAAGGATAATCTTCTTTTGGATATTCTATTTCTACATAAGTATAATTTTCCAGAGAATTTTGTTAGAATTGAAGGCTCAGAGATGAATACAGCTGGCTTTGTAATGTGCACTTATAGATTTCTCCAGATAATTTAGGTTGATGTTATCATTAATTCAAAGCGTTTCCATTTCTAGGATGAATCTGAATTTAGAGACAAACTCACTCCAATTACTATTTTTATGGAATATCGGTTGGATTATAGAACAGCTGCTGATACAACAGGCTTGCAACCCATTCTTAACCAGTTCACGCCTGCTAACATTAGTCGACAGGTACTGTACTCAGTTTACCACTAATGTGATATTCTGTTATTTTTTTTACAATTCATGTTTTTAAATATTAGAGGAGATTTCCTTTATCATATTGATAGATGTTTAGTCAAAGTCAGAAGGTTAGGAATCTGAATTTTCTATTTTTTTTTCTTTTTTCTTTTTATTTTTTTGGGAATCTGAATTTTCAAGTCAGAGATATTTAAAGCCACTCAACATGGAGATATACAGAGAAAGACATTTCATATACCTGAAATAGGAAAATAATTCAAGGAGAACAGCAAAGTGCCAGTTTGTTTACATAGTATTTTAGTATTTTGCTAAATATATTTTATATCTATGTTATCTTTGATATTTTAATTTTAAAAAGTGCATATATAGTAAATAAATAATTCTTTTCAGAAAACCAAAGCAACAAAATTTAATAGATGGTATTCTAGTTTTAGAAAATCTTATGTGTAATGTATTTAAATATTGTTAATTCTAGTTACTATTTCTTTTTAAATTACATGTTCATGTTTTTACATTAATATTTCTTCTTTCATAACTCTTTGCCCTAAGTTTAGTTTGTCATTTTTTTTTTTTGTCTTTCTAAGATCCCATAAGCTCTTTTTTTTTTTTTTGGCTTGTTTTCTGTATATGTGACAGTAGCAAAAGGCAAATTAAAATATTTTTAAAAGTCTTTTCTAGTTTTTATATTTTAACAATTTCATATTTCATCCTGTACATTAATAATCATAGTATATGTGCCATTTTCTAGTATTCATTAACATAGAACTTATAACCATACTTCTGTGTTTATATTCTTTACATTTTTTATTTTTAATGAATGCACAATATTATGTTGATTAATAGTTTCATAATGACCATCTGAGCCTCTTAATGTCTGTCATTCAGTATTATACTTTCTTTAAAAGTTAATTGTTACTTGTCCCTTTATATTATGTGCTTTCATATATGGGTTATGGTTATTTTCTGTTTATAGTTTTATAATTTTTTAGAAATCTTTTATTATCATTGTTATCACTACTTTTGATTAATTTTCCAGACTCCTCATCCAATTTCTTTAATGCCAATACCACGTTAAAACCAGCTAATCAAGTAGGCTAACTTTTGAAACCCCTTGGAGGGCAAGAATAACTGCAGTAATATTTGACTTCCTTTTTTTCCCACCTATTCTTATTCTTCATTGTTTGAAAAAAAAATTTTTTGGTCTCCTCTGTGTCCTACATTTGTTCCATTAGTGACATTATTAACTTTTAGGTATGTTTCTTTCTGCATTCTTAGCTTTGTTATTCACTCTTGTTCTTATGTTAATTACTTACCCACCATTTTTATCATTTCCTTTTCTCTAAAAGGGATGCTTCATTTCGCTGGTTACATTACAAACTCTTCTATGCACTCTCTTTTTGCTGTCAAATAGAAATACAAAGTTTCAGTTGTAATTTTAAATTTGTAATTTTTAATTTGCTGGTTAGCAACATTTTTTTAAAAGGTAGAAAAGGTATAGGTGAAATTTATTTTAAAAATATATCTATATTAGTTTTCTAGGGCTATCATAACAAAGTACCACAGAATGGGTGGCTTAAACAACAGAAATTGATTCTCTCCTAATTTTGGAGCCTAGAAGTCTGAGATCAAGAGTCAGCAGGGCTAATTTCTTTCTGAGGCCTCTCTTCTTGGCTTGTAGACAGTCACCAGTCACCTTCTTGTGTCTTCATATGGTCTTCCTTTTGTGTGTGTGTCTGTGTCCTAATCTCTTTTTAAGCATCAGTCATAGATTAGGGCCCACCTTAAAGACTTTTTAACTTAATAACGTCTTGAAAGACCATATCGCCAAATACAGTTCCATTCTGAGATACTGGGGATTAAGGCTTCAACATATATATTTTGGGGGGACACAGTTCAGCCCTTAATGATATTTAAAATATTGTCATTTTTACATGGAATCGATTAAAAATTATCAGTGGAATATTTTGCATTCTGTTTCTTACTTTCTTCAAAATCCAGAATGTATTATATACTTTTAACACATCTAAATTCAAATATTTAGGTTTTATTAGAAATTTTTTTTGTATTTAGAATCCATGTAATTCACAGTTGAAAAAGTAGATTCAAATACTCAAGTTATTCTAAACATACTAAAAGTTTTGCAGTAAGAGAGTTAAGCATCAGCTTTTAACATTAAATTAATTAAAATTACATAAAATTTAAAAATCAGTTCCTCAGTGACACTAAGCCCATTTCAAGTGCTCAGAAGCCACATGAGGCTTGCAAGTGGCTGCTATATTGGACAATGCAGTTCTAGTGTTTCCCTTTCTGCTCCCTAATCCTTTGGTGTTAGAGATTTAGTGTTTTCTGCAGAAAGAGTTGGGTTTTTTTCTCTCATTTTTTTCATTCAAATACATATTAAGTTTTTTTTGTGTTTTTTTTTTTTTTGAGACAGAATCTTGCTCTGTTGCCAGGCTGAAGTGCAGTGGCGCAATCTTGGCTCACTGCAACCTCCGCCTCCTGTGTTCAAGCGATTCCCCTGCCTCAGCCTCCTGAGTAGCTGGGACTACAGGAACCCACCACCACGCCTGGCTGACTTTTTGTATTTCAGGAGAGACGAGATTTTACCATGTTGTCCAGGACAGTCTCGATCTCCTGACCTCGTGATCCACCCACCTTGGCCTCCCAAAGTGCTGAGATTGCAGGCATGAGCCACCGTGCCCAGCCTCAAATACATATTAATTTCTTACTTTGTGCAAGATGTAACATATATAACTGTAGAGATTTGGTTGTCTGAGCATGGAAGACATTGCTTTTCCATTTCTGAAACTATCTTTCCTGACAGCATATTTTAACACTATGGCTGCTTCAATGCCAGCTGAGTCCTTTTTTTCCCCTATAGAGTGATATCAGCCAAATATCTCTATATTACAGTTTTATTAATATTTTATACATACATCTCATGCAAACTTAAGATACTCATCTAACATTCTAACTGGGAATGTTATACATACCTTATCACTAGTTAATTTGTTATCTGCAAAGTCCACACGTCCTTCCTGATCTAATCAAGCGTTGATTTATATTTGGCATGATGTAAAGAATCACCATATAGTTCTTCTAATAGTCCTTTTTTAAAAAGGCTTATAGCAACTGCTTATATCTAGGTAATTGAATTAATTTGCATATATATTTGTGTTTCCTTCAAATTAAAACGACAGTTAAGAATCTCTGTCCAATATATAGCCACTTGCAAGCCTCATGTGGCTTCTGAGCACTCGAAATGGGCTTAGTGTCACTGACGAACTGATTTTTAAATTTTATTTAATTTTAATTAATTTAACGTTAAAAGCTGATGCTTAATTCTCTTACTGCAAAACTTTTAGTAAGTTTAGAACACCTTGAGTATTTGAATCCACTTTTTCAACTGTGAATTATATGAATTCTAAATACAAAGAAAATTTCTAATAAAACCTAAGTATTTGAATTTAGATGTGCTAAAAGTATATAATACATTCTGGATTTTGAAGACAGTAAGAAATAGAATGCAAAGTATTCCACTGATAATTCTTAAGTGATTCCATGTAAAAATGACAATATTTTAAATATCATTAAGGGCTGAACTGAGTTCCCCCAAAATGTGTATGTTGAAGCCTTAATTCCGGACATTCCTTGTGACTTGGAAGTTTACAATCATCATCCTTTTTCTAAAGGACTCTATTTTTCTTTTCCTTTACATCCTTTTCTCTCTTCTTTTTGTCTGCTTCTGTGCTTGAAGCCCTTTGGATGTTACCAATAGACAAAGCAAAAATGGCCTCATCTTTATTTTCCATTCTTTTCTTAATTTTTATGTTTCTTCTTTCACATCCTATCCAGCTCCTCTGCTTTTTTTCCACTTGTTTCTGTCTTTTGGGTGTTTCCATTTTGCTCTAGCTGAAACATTCTCCTGGCCAGATCTAGTGGGGAAAAAGTTCAGTTCTTTGCTTTTTTCACCTACCCTGATTGGCTAACTATAATGCTTCAAGTTCCTTTTCCTTCATCTTTTTCCAAATGACCATGCAATGCTGGACTCATTTTATCCAGTTTCTTTTGCCCCTTGGTCTCTCTGCCTGTCTGAATTGCTGCTGAATGTCTACAGCTCCTTATTCTTTTATCCTCTGCAGCCCTATTTCCTGATATTGGTAGAGGCACAGTCCATAATGAGAAACTCTAGAAGGGAGTCTATTTTGCCCAACATCTCACAACTTAACTAGCAGCAGGGTAAAAATGAACCCTCATTTCTTACCTATTACTTTCTTTTCTACACCAGTCTTCATTCAAAGATGATAACAGCTTAATCTGAGATAAAACTGAAAGGTTCCAAGGGAACTGTATTATATTCTATGAATCTTTTTCTTCTTTCTCATTCTTGACTGGGTACACTGACCTGTTTAAAAATAAGTGGCTATGGTCTCTTTTGCGTTTGGGTATACAAACAAGCTGATGAGTATCTGAAAATATATACATGTGTACATATAGGCTTAACCACATAGATGTTGATAAACACTGCTTATGCCACCTGCATTGGTATTTTCATGTAGAAAAATAAAATGTTTTTTTCTAGGCTCACATTCTCCTTGACTGTGGTGAAGACAATGTCTGTAAACCCAAGCTGGAAGTTTCTGTAGATAGGTAAGTTTTGCTTGAAATAATAATGTAGTAAGAAATTTAAATGGAAGGGCACATTTTTCTATTCAAAGGACTAACGTATTTTAACGAGAATTAGTTATACTGGAGGGTAATGCGTGATTTTCTATAATACTAAAACTATCAATATTGAGCTCTAAAGAAAATATCCACTGTGTTTTCACTAGTTGCCTAGGTTGAAAGAGTTATTACCATTCAACTTTGGGTAATATCACAAAGTAATATTGTATCATTTTAAAGATACACTTCATCGTAAACACTCTTTGAACTCAAGGAATATCCTTACCATTTTGTAAGGCATATGAATTATAAAGAATATTGTGAGAATTATGACACATGATTAATTTAGCTTTTAGAAAAATATTGGGGAATTACAAAGTACATATAATTCACTTCAGCAATAGATATGAATGATAGTGATATATTAGTGGCATCAATGTTTATTTTTATTGAGAGAAGCATTGGATTTGCACCCAGTGTGCTATTTTCTGTTTTCTATCAAGCTGTGAAGTAGTCTTAAAATATCTTGAGACGATGTTGAACATGTCAGTGCTGTGTATTTATCTCTTGTTTCTTTGAACAGTCATACTTTCCCCATGTAGTCTTTTTTTCTCAGTCTGGATTTGTATTGTTAACTTGTAGTGATCAAAAGAAGATCTATATTGGGGATGACAACCCTCTGACATTGATTGTTAAGGCTCAGAATCAAGGAGAAGGTGCCTATGAAGCTGAGCTCATCGTTTCCATTCCACTGCAGGCTGATTTCATCGGGGTTGTCCGAAACAATGAAGTAAGCAAGCTGCCTCTTTAAAAATTGAAATGCACTCACAGATCTTATTAACATTAATGAGCTGTTCCCCTATTTAGTGAAGCACAAGCTTAGCTATTCTGCCTAAGGCTAAATTGCTAGACAATGGAGTGCCTATCTTACATAATTCCTTTTAAGCCTAATACTTTGCATAATGCATTGATACGACATTTTTAGAATTGCAAGCCAAGTGCCTGGAAATGAGGTTAGATAGATAAAGTGTCTAAGCCTGTCCATCAAATTATTTGTCAGAGGCTGTATGGTTATATATGGTAGTCCTCTAGGGATCTTTCAGAAACACTTCTGCATTTCCATGTGGCAACTGTACCCAATTCTGGCTTTTTCCTTACCTCCTGGTTTGCTCAACTAGATTTATTTGCTTAGGACAAGAAACTGAAATATCTAACTGCATGATACTTTATTTCCTTTCATATCCTTTTTTTTTTTTTGGTCTATCAAAGGCCTTAGCAAGACTTTCCTGTGCATTTAAGACAGAAAACCAAACTCGCCAGGTGGTATGTGACCTTGGAAACCCAATGAAGGCTGGAACTCAAGTAAGACAATTTAATTAAACAGTTTTTTCTCCCTGGCAAATAGAAAAGCATATTGTTCTCTGGGCTCATAGTAATTTTTAAAAATAAACACTTCAAAACAATGTCCTTAAATTGGTTTCGATATAATAGTTAAATGATTAGCAGAGTTTTGCTTAGTTTTAACTAAGATACGAAAACAGTTGGTTGTGCTCCTACACGGTTTGCAATCAGCTGCTCTTTACGCCTCCTTCACTTTAGTGAATGGATGAGAACGTGGTTTAAACTAAGGACTGAAGTAATAATTTTTGCTATTTTACACTGATGCCTTAATGGATCCTGAAAAGCTACTCTGGCAGCTACCAAGACTGTCAATCCTAGGTGAGCTAGATTCCATCACAGGCCCCACACAGAGGATCAGAGCGAAGGTCAGTTGAATCAGGCTCCCTTCAGATGGTGGAACAGGGTGCCCAGGAGCTTGAAAAGCAGCAGCCAATGGCTTGCTTTCCGAATCCTCTAAAAAGTAAACAAAATATACCTTGTAGAATTTCTAGTAGCAAGGACAAAATGGCAGTATATGTTGTGTGACTTTTTCAATAGAATTTATTTAATGACATATTGATACTGGTACTTTGAAGATCTGTAGTAATACAGGTCTAAATATTCCATATTTCTTTAGTATGTTTTCTATTACAAGTCATTAGTATTTCTAGATGTACGGTATCTTAAGGATGAGAACTTGAACAAATTACCCTAAGTTCAGTTTTTCACATGTATTCAATGTTTTATTAACAATGAGCATGCCTTTTATTTTCTCATATTCTCATTCTCGCTAGCTTTCTGGTTATTATTTGGTTTCTGCTTATTCCAAGTAGCCAGCTCCAGGTTTTGTGGAGTGGGAGGCAGTACCCAGGAAGTACTGTTTTTATATGTCATTTATATGATCCCCAAGAAGCCTTCTTTTTTGTACCTGGTGGTTCAATTGTTTTATTTAAAATCTACCGATTTTCTGCCTGCAGGAATTAGGATATTTGGTGTTGGGAGTGTTATGAGAGGTGTGTGGAGAAATTCTGGTTGTGGCCCTACTCATGCCTTCTTTAGCCAGGTTCCCTTACTCTAGTAAACCATCCATTTCTTCTTTCCTGGACTATGAACACAGCACATACTTTGGTTGTTAGCTTCGTGTTATCAAATTATTGTACCCAGTTGCTCGACTTTCACTGGATCAACAAACATTTACTTTTGCACTTTTTAGAAAGATGGTTAGTATTATAAGGAGGTATAATTATGATTAATAATTGTTGTTAAATAGGCTCTCTTATGGATTGGCCCAGGTATATTAAGTAAAATAGGTTTGATAGAAAATAAGATTTAATTATCTTTGTTCAGTTTTATTGTAAGCTCAGAAAAACCCCATTTTAGAACATTATTTTTTATTTAGACATTGGATTTGAAATTTTGCTAGTTAGACATTGACTAGCATTACTATCTTTTCCTCTCTCCTTCAGCTCTTAGCTGGTCTTCGTTTCAGTGTGCACCAGCAGTCAGAGATGGATACTTCTGTGAAATTTGACTTACAAATCCAAAGGTATGAAAACAACTTATGTTCACTTATAACTATCAAATAAATATTATTTGTTGTAAATATACTATGTAATATACTTTAAATATAAAGTAGTACAGATTAAATTTTATTGCTTGATTATAGCATTTTAAAATCAATATTTACATTATAAGAATAATTTTATTGTCAGATTTGAGTTTGTAAAACAAAATTTAAAATCCAGAAATAAAATGTTCATCTTCTTGGAATTAAATGTTAATGAAAATAACTATTTTGAGGTATAAGCTTTACACTTGTTTCTTTTGTTTGTTAATTTTTAGTTTCACTGGGTTTGCCTCTGTATGTTTTTGGTGGTTATGCATAATTCATTTTTAAGTTTTTTTTTTTTTCTTTTTCAGCTCAAATCTATTTGACAAAGTAAGCCCAGTTGTATCTCACAAAGTTGACCTTGCTGTTTTAGCTGCAGTTGAGATAAGAGGGTCAGTATGAATACTTAGTTGAGTATCTCATTCTCATGGTTGCTTTTTAAAGGTAACTATCAGGCCTTAGCCTCTTCTGGACAGTAGACCCTGCATGTTTAGTGGTGGTTTTACTAGGGCATTAGCTTCTGTAGAAATAAAATCCTAGGTATGTTCCAAACCCCCAATACTGGGTGATCCTCAAAAGGAACAAGACTTGGCAACAACATGCACAAAATAATGTTGTTGAACTTTTACACAAATTGTCAATTCACCTGTTACATGTACATTTCATAAAAGCAGTTTTTGTGCATGTGTGTGTTCATTAGTTTTCTTTTAAAGTATTTTTTAAAATTAGATCTAATTTTATTTATTTGAGTAATGAATATGGGGTACTTTTGAAAATGAACTGACTATATCATTTTGATATTCATGGTAGGTTTTCTTTGGTCATTGTTTAGAGTCTCTAGTCCTGATCATATCTTTCTTCCGATTCCAAACTGGGAGCACAAGGAGAACCCTGAGACTGAAGAAGATGTTGGGCCAGTTGTTCAGCACATCTATGAGGTTTGCAGTTGTTAGATTTTACTCAAACCTAGTGAGCAAGCCAACGAAGAGAGGAACAACTAAGCTACCTTTAAAAAAAAAATTCTATGTAATTTTTATGTAAACTCTACATTGGTTAAGTATGTGTCAGAGATTTCTTTGAATATTTTCCCTATACATAAATTCATTTTTATTTGACAAATATCTTTGTTTAAATAAAGCAGTTTATATAATTTGTTGTTTAAAATCAATTAGTTCTACTTGAGTAAAAGAAATGTCATTGGTACTTTCTCATGGGCATTTTGTAGTTCTGGCTAAAAATTGAAAATACCTATGGCAAATAATCAAAACTATTTCTATAGGAAGAAATTTTCTTTGTCATCCTTCATTAATAACTTTTAAATATTTTGCCTTTTGTTTATTCATATATATATATATATATATATATATATATTTTTTTTTTTTTTTTGAGGTGGAGTCTCGCTCTGTTGCCCAGGCTGGAGTGCAGTGGCGTGATCTCAGCTCACTGCAAACTCCACCTCCCGGGTTCAAGCGATTCTCCTGCCTCAGCTTGCCAAGTAGCTGGGATTACACGTGTGCACCACCATGCCCAGCTAATTTTTGTATTTTTAGTAGGGACAGGGTTTCACCGACAGGTTTCATCACGTTGGCCAGGCTGGACATGAACTCCTGACCTCAAGGGATCCGCCCGCCTTGGCCTCCCAAAGTGCTGGGATTACAGGCATGAGCCACTGTGCCCAACCTTGTTTATATTTTTATCCTGACACATATTACTCTGTGTTAGAGACAAATGTTGAGTTTGATCATTTTTGCATAAAAATGGTCACATTGTAATTAGAGGTTAACTGTGGAAACTGCTGTTATTCAAAACCTATTGCTAACATGATTTCTAAAGTTGATGCAGGGGAAGGATTATGGAATAGATTTTTGCCCAAGGTGTAGATACATTTTCTTTTTTCTCCTTAGCTGAGAAACAATGGTCCAAGTTCATTCAGCAAGGCAATGCTCCATCTTCAGTGGCCTTACAAATATAATAATAATACTCTGTTGTATATCCTTCATTATGATATTGATGGACCAATGAACTGCACTTCAGATATGGAGATCAACCCTTTGAGAATTAAGGTAATATGCTTAATAGCAGCTCTTCATTACAATGATATTTCATTGCCTTCTTTCTAAACCTATAAAAGAAATTCATAAAATAAAACAACTATTTTAGTATAAAACCAACTCTGCAAAAAATGGTTTAGTTCATAAGCAGTACACTTAGGATAAGTTCATTTGTATAATGGGTAAGAATTGATTCTGTGACGTCCTAGTGAACCACATCTTCATGGAGTGCTTACTGAGCCTCATGAGATGTCCTTCAGTGACTCAGTTTGACCTTGGCTCCATCACATTGTTGTTTGTTCAGGGCATAATATCACATCAAGGGTGTTTTGTTGTTAAAATTTCTACCTTTGGGATAAGCTATACCATTTTACTCATGATTATCTTGACTTTTGGATATAGTCATCTCCATCATAGATTTGCACTAGAAACTATTATACAGTGTGGTCTAAGGAAAGGTAAAGAAACAAAATAAAAGATATACCCATGATGGACATCACAAATGTACTGTGGAATTGCAGGCCATTTCTGTGTGTTTCATCAGTTTCTGCTCTAGCTAAGCAAGGGCTGAAAATAATGGTTAGGGAGAGCTAACTTTTTTGGTACGGATTAAAGACTCTAATCTTTATTTTCTGTCCTTACTGCTCACCATATACTGAGTGGTAAATATTCTGTCATACTAAATTTTCATTCACTATTTTTTAATCATATCTAAAAGTTTATATCAAAATGCTGATGTAAAATGTTTTTCATTATCATTTACCACCATTTTGTTAATGTGATTGCATTAGATCTCATCTTTGCAAACAACTGAAAAGAATGACACGGTTGCTGGGCAAGGTGAGCGGGACCATCTCATCACTAAGCGGGATCTTGCCCTCAGTGAAGGAGATATTCACACTTTGGTAAGTGCCATTTCAAATATGTGCACCATAGACATTTAAAAATATGTGACTATAGAACTGATGCCAAAGAACATTTCAAAAATAACAACAGCTGTGCTTGAACAACTACATTTATTTTTATACCATGCATTCCTCTTACTTTCCTTTTTCCTAGTCAGATTAATGCCATATTTTCTTCAAATGATCTATTTTTGTAGATGGCTAATAAAACTAGTTTATGTCCCAACTTGATTTTCCTACTCTAGTTCTTTAACTGTCCTCTTTCTTGGCCTCCTCCTAATCTCTGAGGCTTTAGTATGATACTAAAAAATCCAGAAGGTCCCAACAAAAATACATTGGAATAATAATTAGCACTTGATTAACCTTTGTTGAGTTAGCCTATATAATGGCTATAATGTTTTTAAAGGCAATTGTTTTTCTTTTTTCTTTTAATTAACAAACCTCCAGATCTCTAGTAGAGAACCTGGTATAGTGTTTTTTGTTTGTTTGTTTTTTGACACAGAGCCTCACTTTGTCACCCAGGCTAGAATGCAATGACACAAACACAGCTCACTGAGGCCTTGACCTCCCAGGCTCAGGCAATCCTCCCCTCTCAGTCCCCCAAGTAGCTAGGACTATAGGCGCTCACCCCCATGCCCAGCTAAGTTTTGTATTTTTTGTTGAGATGAGGTTTCACCATATTGCCCAGGCTGGTCTCGAATTCCTGAGCTCAAGCGATCTGCCCACCTCAGCCTCCTAAAGTGCTGGGATGACAGGCAGGAACCACCATGCCCAGCACTGTTTATGTTCAATAGTGATCACTAGTTACTTTTACATCACCAAATTCTGTGGTTCTTGTTAGTCCTCATCTATTCAATTGCTTAGTGGCTTTGGTTCACTTAATCACTTCCTTCTATTAACTCTCATGGCTGTAAATACCATGTGGTGTAGATGCTTTGATTTATATTTCCAGTCTGATCTTCTGCATTGAACTTCAGATTGCAATATCCAACTGCCTACTAGAAACTGCTTTTAAATATCTAATAGGAATCTCAAACAATTCTAAATATATACCCTTGGGTTTTCCCAAGTCTGCTCTTTCCATAAAGTTCTTAGTTGATTTTAGTAAATATCAACTTCATTCTCTAACACCTGGACTTCATGCTTGACTCCTCTCTTTCTCTCAAATCTCACGTCTTGTATTTCAGCAAATTGTATCAATATTTTCTTTCAAAATACCTAGAATCTGGCCCCTTCTCACCAGTTTCATCACTAACACAACCTAACCCAGGCTCCTTTCCCTTCTCGATTGGACTATTGCCAAATGCCTTGTTGGCCTCTGTATTTCTGCCTTTCTCCCCACTATACTTTGTGTGCTATAGAAGCCACAGTGATCCTTTTAAATATAGGTCAGATTGTGTCACTCCAGTGCCTTCCCATCTAACTGAATGAGAAAGCAAGAGGCTACAATGACCTTTAAGTCCAACATCAACAGGCCCTTCCTGCCTCTCTGCTTGCATCTCCTCTCCTTGCTATTCTCTTTCTCAAATTTTCCACCTTGCTTTCATTGAACAGATAGCCCCAAGCATATTTATTCCTCCATGCTTTGAAAATTGCTCTTCCATCTGCCTGGAATTCTTTGTCCAGATATCCTTGTGGCTTATTTTCCCATATCCTTCTCATGTCCTTAAAAGTAAAATTGTGTCAGAGAACTTCCCTGACCAACCCATGTGAAATAGAAACTGCCTTCTACCTCCCAACCCCACTTTTGATCTTGCACTTTCTGTCCTCCTTCAGAATGTTTTCTTTAATTGAGACAAAACTTACACAAAATTAACCATTTTCGTGATTTTAAAGTGTATAATTTAGTGTTTTTTAGTATAATTACAACATTGAACCACCATTACCACTATAAATGTAAACATTTTTGTCACCCCAAAAAGAAATGCTGTACCCATTAAGCAGTTTATCCATTCTCCCCTATCATCAGCCCCTGGTGACCACTAATCTGCATTCCTACTGATTTGCCTGTTCTGGACATTTCATACATATAGTATCATACAACATATGGCCTTTTGTGTCTAGCCTTCTTTCATGTAGCATGTTTTCAAGATCTACGTTGTGGCGTGCCTTAGTACTCTTTTTTTTTGAGACAGAGTCTCGGTCTGTCACCCAGGCTGGAGTCCAGTGGCGCCATCTCGGCTCACTGCAAGCTCCACCTTCCGGGTTCATGCCATTCTCCTGCCTCAGCCTCCGGAGTAGCTGCGACTACAGGCGCCCACCACCACACCCGGCTAATTTTTTTGTATTTTTAGTAGAGATGGGGTTTCACCGTGTTAGCCAGGATGCTCGATCTCCTGACCTCGTGATCCGCCCGCCTCGGCCTCCCAAAGTGCTGGGATTACAGGCATGAACTACCATGCCCAGCCAGTACTTCATTTTTATGCCTGAATAATACTCCATTGTGTGGACATACCACCTTTTGTTTATCCGTTCATCAGTTGATCAACATTTCGATTATTTCTACTTTTTGTCTATTTTGAGTAGTGTTGCTATGAACATTCATGCATAAATTTCCATGTAAACATGTTTTTCAGTTTTATTGAGAATAAACATAGGAGTGCAATTGCTAGGTCATGTGGAAATTCTATGTTTAACTTTTGGAGGAACTGCAAAACTATTTTCCAAAGTTGCTGCAGCATTTTGCAGTCCCAACCAGCAATATATGAGGGTCCTATTTTCTCCACATCTTTGTCAACGCTTATTATTTTCTGCTTTTGTTTGTTTTAAAATTTTTTAATCATCCTGGTTGGTGTGAAGAGGTAACTCATTGTGATTTTGATATGCACTTCCCTGTAGACTGATGATATTCAGCATCTTTTCAGTTGTATATCTTTTTTAGACAAATGTCTATTCAATATTGTATGGAAGGTTCTAGCCAGTGCAATTAGGCAAGAAAAATTAAGGCCAGGTGCAGTGGCTCACTCCTGTAATCCAAGCACTTTGGGAGGCTGAAGCAGGCATATCGCTTGACGTCAGGAGTTCGAGACCAGCCTGACCAGCATGGTGAAACGCCATCTCTACTCAAAATACAAAAATTAGCCAGGCGTGATGGTGGGCACCTGTAATCCCAGCTACTTCGGAGGCTGAGGCAGGAGAATCGCTTGAACCTGGGACGCAGAAGTTGCAGTAAGCCAAGATCATGCCACTGCACTCCAGCCTGGGTGACAGAGCTAGCTAGACTCTTTCTTCAAAAAGAAAAAAAAAGTAAAAGGTATCCAGATCAGAAATGATAAAGTAAAGCTATCTCTTTATAGATGACAGGATCTTACATATAGAAAACACTAAATATTGAGTAGAAATGGCTTGATTTCTATTGTCTTATTCCTGACATTAGGGAGAAAGAAGTATGAAGTATGATATTAGCTGTGGGCTTTTTATCAATGCCCTTTCTCAGGTCAAGGAAACTCTTTTCTACTCCTAACTGTCAACAAATGGTACCACTACTGGATAGCATTGTCGTGAGGTGTATATATGTGATATGTCTAATACAGTGTGATCAGCATATAGAAGGTGGTGAATATTTATTTCTTTTGGCTGCCAACCTTGAAGTTACTGATTAAAACATTAAATGTGTCAGAGGCCATCAGCATGCGATTTGATTTCTGTAGGCCCTCCATGGAAAAACCATTAAAAATTCTGTTTTCTTTTCCACAGGGTTGTTGAGATCTGGTTATTATATCTTACAAATATCACCATGTTCTGGGTTTGCCTAAAGAATATTGAGTTCTAGTCATAGAATGAATCTTTTAATATTATGGATCTTATCTTTCTATAACAAATCACGATAAAACCAACCCTTTCATTTACAAGGAACTACATGTGTGGCAAAAGAAGAAAAAGAAAAGAAACATACCAACCCCTTCACAATAAAAAGCATTCATAGACTCAACTATTAGCCTGTTTATTTTCGAGACAAAAGAATCTGGATAATCTCTTTGGCCATCACACAAAAAGAAAAAAAAATGGCGAATTTTCAAATGTTGAAGAGATGATAGAATGACCTTTTCTTATAAGTAAAGGATTTGTTTTGGCAGGGTTGCGGAGTCGCTCAGTGCTTGAAGATTGTCTGCCAAGTTGGGCGATTAGACAGAGGAAAGAGTGCAATCTTGTACGTAAAGTCATTACTGTGGACTGAGACGTTTATGAATGTAAGTAGACAGGTGCAGCATTTAGCAAACATACCCAGTGTTTTCAAATAAATATAAAAGGCCTGATATCTGGGAAATCATCTAATTGTTATTTCCAAACAGAAAGAAAATCAGAATCATTCCTATTCTCTGAAGTCATCTGCTTCATTTAATGTCATAGAGTTTCCTTATAAGAATCTTCCAATTGAGGATATCACCAACTCCACATTGGTAAGTCATTGGTTTAGGCGAATAGAATAAATTTACTCAATTCAAATGCTGTATATGTTTTTATTTTGTTTTTAAAAAAACGACAGCTTAACTCTTTTGATAATTTAAACTAATGAAGTTATATGATAGCATTATAACTTAGGTTAATATTATCATTTTACTCCTCTACCCCGAAATGATTAAAGCTAGACCTTTTAGTTTAGCATCTTGTCCAGTGTAAGAGATTTCTTAGTATATACTAAATTATATTGGGGAAATTTTAGGAATTTTCCTTTACAAAGTTAGAAAGTTGGAAATTAACTGAAACAAGTGAGGCATTTTGAAGATATTTAAGGAGTAAAAATGGGATCAGCACATGATAAACTGGATTGGATTATTTAAAAAATCTTTTCAAGCTGGGTGTGGTGCCTCATACCTGTAATCTCAGCATTTTGGGAGGCTGAGACAGGTGGATCATTTGAGGCCAGGATTTCAAGACCAGCCTGGCCAACATGGTGAAACCCCTTCTCTACGAAAAATACAGAAAAATTAGCTGGGTATGGTGGTGCAGGCCTGTGATTCCAACTGCAGGGGAGGCTGAAGCATAGAGATTGCAGTGAGCCGAGTTCATGCCCCTGCATTCCAGCTTGGCCTACATATTGGGCAAGACTCTGTCAAAAAAAGAAAAAAAAATCATTTCAGATGCAATCAGAAGTCAGCCTATCATTGGGAGTTTCATGTGTGTATGTGCATGCTCTTGATATCAAATGTGAAACCACTAAATTATCATATGCAGGAAAAGAATATACTGTGAATTCCATTAAAATAAAATGTAATATTTACTCAGATATTTGTTGATTAAGTCAACGGACTGTTTTTAAAACTAAAAGCTTTTTTCCTCGATAGGTTACCACTAATGTCACCTGGGGCATTCAGCCAGCGCCCATGCCTGTGCCTGTGTGGGTGATCATTTTAGCAGTTCTAGCAGGATTGTTGCTACTGGCTGTTTTGGTATTTGTAATGTACAGGGTAAGTAACGGACTTAGAAAGAGAGAAAGAAGGAGAGAGGGAAAGCAGAAGAAAAGGGAAAGGGAAGAAGAAAAAGAAGAATGAAAAGTAAGGGAAGGAAGAAAGGGACTGTAATGATGATACTTGATGAGCATTACTTATTATATGAGGGAAGATAAATTGTATGAAATACAATTTAAATGTTCTTAGTGGTAATATAGTCACTCAAAAAATACTTTTCGTATTCTACACTGATGTGACAGTAATAATGGTTTTTCTTCAACTGACAGATGGGCTTTTTTAAACGGGTCCGGCCACCTCAAGAAGAACAAGAAAGGGAACAGCTTCAACCTCATGAAAATGGTGAAGGAAACTCAGAAACTTAACTGCAGTTTTTAAGTTATGCTACATCTTGACCCACTAGAATTAGCAACTTTATTATAGATTTAAACTTTCTTCATGAGGAGTAAAAATCCAAGGCTTTACTGCTGATAGTGCTAATTGGCATTAACCACAAAATGAGAATTATATTTGTCAACCTTCTCCTTATGAATAAGTTCAGACAAACATTTAATAACATAGGGTGACTTGTGTTTTTAGGTATTTAAATAACAAAATCTCAAGGGATAGTTTTTATTCAATGTATATAAGACAGGTAGTGCCTGATTTACTACTTTATATAAAATAGTACCTCCATCAGTTACTGTTTCTGATTTAATTTACGGAACTTTATTTGTTGTTGTTGTTGTTGTTGTAGTTTTAAAGCAGTCCAAATTTGGACCTTAGCAATCATGTCTTTTGTATAGGTACTTAACATTAATACATATTACACTACAGTTTACTTTTCAGGATACTAAAGACTTTATAACTGCATGAACTTGGATTTTTTTAATCACTTATATGGTAGAATTTTATAAACACTTACATGATACCATCCAAATTCTTGCTTTTAATAACAAAGGTATAATATTTTGTTTTAATATGAAAATCTGGTAGATCCTATTACACTTTTGTTTACATTAAATCCACAATATTTTATTACATTTTCAACTTGTTTAAATTTTATGTCAAATCCTTCAAGCCAACCTATACTAAAAATTAGTTCCATAATCACAAATGCCGCTTTTGTGTAATTGTTTAATTTCACCTGAATATCATAATGCTTAAAGCCATATGGAGTTGGAAATTATTTCCAAAGCATATTTATTCCATTGTTTTAGTCTGGCTATTTACAGTACAAAAAAAAGCATTTTTATTAAAATACTGTGTAGTTCTTTGAGATAGTTGCTTATGCCTATAGTATTATATTCTTAGAGTAGAGCAGAGTTTTTAGTTAGTATTAATTTATTTTCCTCCATTCATGTACTTTTCCTTATATTTCCAAAACTGTTACTGAGCATGGGTCAAGATCAATGAGAAATCTTTACAGTTGACAGGAACCTGGACCCCTTACCCCAACCTTATGAGTAATGCTTGGAATAAAAACTCTTAAGGCAACTCACTGATTTACTTCTAGCAATAGCATGATGTTACAGGAATATTACCTCTGTTTAAGCAAGGTAATGTGTAAAATCAGTCTCAGCTATCAGAATAACTTCTAAAAGGTATTTTTATAAGCAGTTCAAGTTATTGAAAACCTTTTAAAGCTTTCTGAAGTTTGTTAGTATGAATTACTTTTCTAGGATTATTAATAAAAGCCACATAGGTGGCAAGTTGTAGTTTTATATGGCTCTGTAGAGTGGTGAACCTTCTAGAGGAATATAATTTATTCACAGTTCCTCAAGGCCTGGGGATGATGATCAGTTATACCTATTTTTGTGCAATTACATCATGTTGTGCATTAGAAATGGAGAGTTTAATAGCTCTTTAACTGCTGTCCTCATTAGGTAATGATAAATATTTCCCTTAAATAATTAACTATTTTGCTGTGTTTCAAAAATGATTGAAATTTATCTTGCCATATCTCATAATTTCATGCACAAGTTGACTGAGCTAATCTTGAGAATATATTCGTAAAATAGGAGCACATTTAGTTGAGGTATACACGGTAGGACTCTAGACAAGACTCTATTTTAGCTTTAGTGAATTTCAAAAGTAATGGGTCTTGGAGTATAGATTTTTATTAGTAGCTTGAAAGAGCTTAATCATATGCAGTAAGTATTTTTATTACCAATAAATTTAAAACTTTTTAAGAAAAATATTTTTATCCTAGGGCCAAGTGTTGCCTGCTACCAATCAGTAAGTTAGTCTATAACAAATTTTACCTTAACAGTTTTACCACCTAGTAACAGTCATTTCTGAAAATATGTTGGATAGAAAGTCACTCTTTGACAAAAGTGTTAGGATTTGCTTTTGTGCCATCTATTCCTTTTATGGCATCTATCTTGAAAGTAATCTTGTATTGGAGATTGAAAGATGCTGTAATTTGGAAATTAACATGATTTCCTAAATTACCTTTATGAAATATAGTTTTGTATAATAGCATAGATTTTCCTTCAAAAAATGAACATTTATATATCTACAAAAATATGGAGAAGTGTAATTTGAAAGCCTACTTTCTGAAGAACATGGTGGGATTTTTTTATCATGATTAAATATCAAAAAATTGCCCTATGAAAACTTTAAATCTCTAAAACATTTGAAATACTACTGTATTTGTGATTTATTGAGAATAAAAATCCATTTTGAAATGTAAAATTCTTATGATCTGATTCAGTTTTAAGAAAACATGAATGAACTAGAAGATATTAAAAACATTTGACATTGGTAAGAAATGTTGATACTGATATTGATTTTTATGTAGGTATTTATTTCAGAATTGATATTTTGAGAAAAATACATGTGAGTCATTTTTTCTTTTTCTTTCTCTTTTCTCTTAACGATTATCACTGTAATTCTGAATCTGAAAGGTAAAACAATTAGTCAAAATATTATTGCCATCATTCTACCTGTCTTATGAAACTACTTATTCATAGTTAATTCTCATTAACACTTACATTTCCATAAAGAAAACTCAAGTATTAGTAAAAGAGACTTTACTGGCTTAAGAGGGCTATGAAAGATTTTTGATAGTGAATCATGACCCTAAGGGAGAGATTTGTGTGATAAAAGTATTGTATATAATAGATCAGCGATTTTTGTAAGGCAAACAGAATTTGTAAGTTGGTAGATCTTTCTAAGTTGCAAAATGTAATGATGAGCTTGGTGGAGAAGAATGAGTCGTTCTTGGAATACCTATGTGCAGCCACCACCCATCTCAATGTCACCTTGTTTGTATTCTTGGATAGCTTGTATATGTAGTAGTTTGATGAATAGTTTAAAAAAAAACACCTAAAATTTGAAAAATGATTGTAGGATCAAAAAAGATAGATGAAATTACTTAATACTCAGTGTTTTGGAGAGTATTCCTTTTAGTTTGTTGGTTGGCTGGTTTGAACAATAGAAATAGGCAGCATGCAATATATGCTTATATTTCATTTTAATTTCTGATATATAATGAACTTCTTGGGAGAGGTACTGAATCTTTGATGTTTTTTGTCATTGTTCTCAAGTACAATATAACAATGTAACCAAATCTAGATAATTTCAAAGTTGTCATTAATTTAGTAAGCCTAATATAAACAAATGTTTGTATTATTTTTGTTAGCAGGAAAGAGTGATTAAGTGAGGTTATTTACCCCTAAACGGTCCATTCTGCATTGTATTTCAGGCTGGAAATGAATTATTCTTTACCAGTTTTGAAACACTTCGAAATATCCTAAGGTAACTTGGAGGCTGTGTAGTATATCAAATTAATTTGCTACCTAATAACATAGAAAGTAAATATCTTTGTGGTCACCCACATTGGGTGAGACAGAAAATGAATCTGTTCTAAAATTTGTAATTTGCTAACTTGATTTGAGTTAGTGAAAACTGGTACAGTGTTCTGCTTGATTTCCAACATGTAACTTGTGACTGTACAATAAACATAAGCATATGGTGCCACTTTTGTGTATGGGGTTTATCCATTCTGTGATGTGTTTTTGTTTTTTAATTACATGAGCTAGCAATAATGCGCTAAAAGGATGACCTCAGAGGTAACTTTCTCTAAAACTTCAAATCTTGAATGTCAGTTATTTGATGAAAAGAAACACAAAAAGAGCAAAATGTACCACATTAAAATTCATCCTTAGAAAAGCACATATGTATTTGCCTGAAATATAAGAATTATTTTATTTATAAACAAACATTTCTAAATTCATTACGCTAACCTTTATTATTTTTATGTTATCAGATTGCTTTTAAAATGCACATTTACATCTTTCTTTTATAATTTTTAATTATAGTGTATATATGTCATTGCATATATGCAACTGCAATATACATATGCAATTCTAGTATATAAATACCTATTTTTATAAATGAAAAGTACTGAGAAGAAAATTAAGTGTTGAGATGCTTGGGAAATTATACTGAAGTAGCATAATACACCACCGTAAATTCCTATGGAAATAAGATAGAGTATTGCCAGCATCCACAAGCCCCCTTCTGTCTCTTTCTAATCATATCTCACCCTGCCCTGCAAAAGTAATCACTGTCCTTACTTCTAACACTATATGCTTAGTTAGATGTGATATTTCCCCTGGACCAGCAAGTCATAACTACCCCTATGCTGACCACCATACTTGATGTTTTGGCTCTAATTAAGATGTAAAATGTACAGCAACTACACATGGAAGTATTTTGAGTGAGAATTAGAAAATGGGCAGAGCCTTTCTGTCCTGCCTGACTTACTAGTTGCTCTTTAGGATCAAATGAGATAACACATATGAAATGATTTTATTTTTTTGAGACGGGGTCTTGCCATGTTGCCCAGGCTGGTCTCAAACTCCTGAGCTCAAGTGATCCGCCTGCCTTGTCCTCCCAGAGTGCTGGGATTACAGGCGTGAGCCACCATGCCCTGCCTGAAATCATTTTGAAAACCGTTGAAACCACTTGGGTTCAAAGCTCTTCCCAGTCACTTACAAATTTACCCTCTGTGGAAGTATCTTGGGCCACAGAGGGTAAATTTGTGAGGGTTTTGTGAAAATGCAAGAAAAGGGGTCATCAAAGGCATATGTTAAGTGCTTATCCAGTAAGTCTCTTCCATCATTCACTTGACTGGTCCAAGAAGAAAATTTTGAGCCATGGAATTCTCTTTTCCCAGATTAATTTTAAACATCCTTCGAACCTTATAATGGTGATAAATCATTAATGAGGCAAACCATTATAGAGAGTTGTATTAGTCTGTTTCACACTGCTATAAAAGAACTGCGTGAGACTGGGTAATTTATAAAGGAAAGAGTTTTAATTGACTCACAGTTCAGCATGGCTGGGGAGGCCTCAGGAAACATAATCATGGCTAAAGGCAAAGGGGAAACAAGGCACCTTCTTCACAAGGCAGCATGATGAAGAATAAATGCAGGTGGAACTACCGTCAGATCTCGTGAGAACTCACTATCAATAGAACAGCATGGGGGAAACTGCCCCCATGATTAAGTTACCTCCATCTGGTCTCTCCTTTGACATGTAGGGATTGTATGGATTATGGGAATTACAATTTGAGATGAGATTTTGGGTGGGGACACAGCCAAACCATATGAAGAAACATTCTTGAACAGGCCTGAAATATGATAAAATTCAACCACCGGCAGCCATGTTGGCAAAAAGTGACAGAACTGTATGCATTTTAGAAAAAGAAATTATACTACTTATTTCTAAGTAGTAGCTTTGGTTTTTTGCTTTGGTGATATGTCTATTTATTATGAATAATTTATATAATAGCTAATATTATAGATACTATATTGATACCCATTTTATTGATTTGAAAATCAGCTCAGAGAATGATTATCAAAGCTCTCACACTAGCATGTGGTAGAGCTTTGTTATGTCCCCAGGATGTTCTCTCTTAATGTGTTCTACAGTAGTGTCTTTCCTTGCACAAACCACCTAGCCCCTTCATACCTTTTTATTATATCCTATATAATGGACATTGTAATAGCTACCTCATTATGTAGTGTTATCTTTGGAAATATTAAATATATGCAAAGTACTTACATATATTAGTATATTAACATATTAGAAGACAGAATGATGGCTGGCAATATTTTCATATTACTGCCAAAAAGAGGTGATAAGGGCTTAAATAAACCAGGCCAGTAACAATGGGAATGGAAAGAAGGAGACATACTTAAGATAATGTATGATGTAGAATCCATAGGTTTCTGGGTTGGGTGATTGGCTGGACTGAGAATTGAGAAAGGAAATAGGAGGAAAGGGGCAGAGATTTGGGGAAGAGCAGAGAGTTTAGGAGGGGAAAAGGTACATTACATTTGAGGTACTTATGGCATATCCAGATGGAAATTTCCAGCAGGTTCTTGTAAACATAAGCCTTGGTAATCAGGAGAAAGATCAAAGCCAGAGAAATAATATAGGTATTAGTAGAAGCTAATGGATGAGATTGTTCAGGAGAAATGTGTAAAGTAAGGAGACAGGAAGAAGGCAGTGCAGTGAATTTTTACATTTAAAAGGAGGATGGGATGGCCAGGAGCCAGGAGGCTTGGCTATAGAAGTCAAAAAAAAAAGTCAAGAGAGACTGTGACACAAGACCATAGAGAAACAAAGTACGATGAATGGAGAAGAGTAGGTTATTGGTGACCTTACAGAGAGCCATTTCAGTGGTGTGGTCAGGCACTAAACCCAGAATACAGTGGGTCAAGCAGTGGATAGGCATTAGGCTTGGCTTGGCTTAGAAAGGAAGAGAACGGGCTGTAGTTTGAGGTGAAAGCAAAAGTAGGAAAGTTTGTTTTACAGATGGAAAATTCTTGAGCAGTTTTATACATTAAGGGGCAAAACACATTTTAAAGGATATGATGTAGATAAGGAAAGAAGGAAAACTTCAGGAGAGCAGATCTAGAACATATTGGGAGAAGGAGGGTCAGGATTAGCATCAAGAGATGAGATAGAACAATCCCAGGGAATATCTTGGATCAGGAGCAAAATCACAAAGTTGCAAACAGTGGCCTGATGTTGTTTTGTTTGGCCTCAAAGTATTTTAAAAATAAATGAACTAGTTGGCACCATTAATGTATTATAAATACCCCCAAAGACAGAGATTCTGAATTCTAAGAGCCACAATATTCTTGAGGATAGGAGCCTGTGTTCTTACTTGGATACAGCATTGGAACTGAGTAAGGTCTGCACTAAGATGGTCAAGCAATTTTGGGGTTACCATAAATCCTAGAGAGACTTCCGTTTATTTCACGAGACTAAGTTCTCATTACTCATTTGCCTAGCCATTGTAGGAATTTGAGTTTGTAATTCCTGATGAAGAGCCTGCTGAAATCATGAATGGATCAGAATTACCTGCTGAGTTTACCATACCAAACACTCTTTGGCTAGGTTATACCCCAAATACCCTTTGCATTTGTTCAGTTTGTTGCTTGTACATAAGCTAAATCTAAAAACAAGGCAACCAGCTGGGCACAGTGGCTCATGTCTGTAATCTTGACATTTTGGGAGGCCAAGGTGGGAGGTTTGCTTGAGTCCAGGAGTTCTAGACCAGTCTGGGCAAGACAGTGAGGCCCCCATCTCTACAAAAAAAATTTTTTTTAATTAAAAACTTGCTTGTAAACAAAGCAACTTGATCACAGATATCCTAATACTTTGACATGCTTGATTAGAAAAAAAGATTATAAATAATTTTAGTGACCAAGAACAGAACCATAGGCATTTAAAGTTTAATAGGGGTTTCCAATTTCAATAATGGCAGGATAGCTTTTATCAGATAACAATGATAAATTCTTAACAAAATAGGGTGGAAAACAATCCTTTGAAGACATTGAAGTTACTGAAAGCAGGCAGAAATTGGAGGGGATTTAACTGTTAAAAAAGGCAGCTACACTTACCCCTGAGGTTACTCCCTATGGAGCGGATAGAATACAACAGAAAGCTGTCTTTCTTTCTGGAATGATGAGACTGCCACTATGGCTAGAAATTGAGGAGAAAAATCCAGGAAAGGAAGCAGCCACAGGGTGGGAGGTGGGAAATATTTCCGTCAAATCCTTGGCTGAACCCAGCACTGAGTGAGGCTATAAGGGGCCCAGAGGAAAACAACAGAGGGAAGGCTGAAAGAACGGAGCAGTTATTCCAGCTACTACTGTCCACTGCACAAGAAACGAGATGAAAGTTCAAGTCTTACTCAGTTACAGGGCTTCAGTTACAGGGCTTCAAAAAACCCATCTTTCCATTGAAACCCCATTGGATCTATGCCTTAGGAATAAGTAGTACATCCAAAGATTAATTAATTCACCCTAGGATGAAGGACAAAGCCAAAACAGGCCCACCCTAACAAACCATAAAACCAACCTTCCCCAAGTTTATGATACACCTGTAATTTAACTGACTGCTGGTAAAGACTTACTTTCAGAGGAAGATGACACAACATAGAGACTCTGCAATGTATCATCCACAATGTCATGGAGGGGAGGAGGGTGGGGAAGAATGGGAAGAAACAGGAAAATGTGAGAAAATATAACCCAGAGTTTTGAGAAAAATCAGTCAATAGAAACAGACCCACAAACAATTTAGCAGACATGACTTTATTTTTTCTGTTATTTTTATATTTAAAAATATTTTATTTTTCAATTTTTTTTTTAAATTTCAACAGCTTTTGGTGTACAAGTGGTTTTTGGATACACGGATGAACTGTATAGTAGTGAAGTCTGAGATATCAGTGTACCCTTCACCCGAGCAGTGTACATCATACCCAATGTGTAGTTTGCCATCCCTCACTCCCTCTCACCCTCCCCACTTCTGAGTCTCCAGTGTCCATTCTGTATGCCTTTGTGTACCCATAGCTGGCATGACTTTAAATAACTACGATGAAAATCCTCAAAGGTCTATAGGAAAACATGAATATTATGGATGAAGAGATGGGCATTTCGGGAAAGACTGGGAAACTAATTAAATACACTTGAATGGATATTTTAGGATTAAAAGTAGTATCTGAAATCAGAAATCCATTGGAGGGGGATCAAAAGTAGAGTGAGGTAGCATAGAATAAAAGATCAATGAATTTAGATCAACAGAATTTATCCAAACTGAAGCACACAGCAGAAAAAAAAAAGAAAAAATAATTAACAGCCTCAGTGACTTGCAGGACAATCTAACTAGGTGAAAAAACAGTCTCAGAGAAAGAATGGGGCAGACAAATTATTTGAAGTCAAAAACTGCAAATTTGATTTAAAAAATAGCAACCTACAATTCTGGAAGCTCAGTAAACCCTAAACAGGACGCCTTTTAGGCACATCAAGGTCAAACTCCTAAAAGCCGTAAGTTAGAGGAAGTTTGCCTCAACCCCTTCTTAATGTTAACAATGCCCAGATAATTCATTACTTGGCCAAGGCAGTTACTAGCAGGATTGGGACTAATGCTTACACATTCAAACTCCTGGTCCAGTATGCTTTCTGTTGTGCAACATCACCTAGATTACTAAACATAGCTCATAAAATAGAATTGCTGTTATCTAGTTAATAGGTTGCAATGCCCGAATATCAATTTGTGCAACAACAATATTTTTCCAAGTAATGTTTTATTCACTTTCTAAAGTGTTCTGACTTTCCTAGAAAGTTATTTGGTTATGGTCCCTTTCATACCATTTCCTTGTCAACCCTATTTTCCTGAAGCATAGCAAATATATAATCAGTTTTAATAAAAGTAGTGTTTAGGTTTTGACTTCGGTCATTACATAGTAATTTACCTTCATCACGTTATTTAAAAATACGTACTTTGTTTCAAAGTAATTAATCTTAAAGTTATTTTACTTCCTTTCTCAGATATTAGGGTGTTAAAATGGAGCCTTTAGGCGTTACTCTTTAGTTAATCCTGTATTCAGAATATTAATTAGTTATCACTAAGTTATTCAAAAAGTGTCAATTGATCTACATTATTATTAGTAGTTTTCAATTTGGAGAATTATGCTCTTCACCAGAGTAATAGAAATTATTTTTGATCTTGTGTATGGTACATGGTAAATTTTTCATAGAAAATTCTGGTGGCTTATACTTTTTTTCATCTTTGAACAATGCAGATAAAGTTGTTTTTGAGATTATAACAGACATAAACATCTTTAAAATTCAGGGATATTATCACCTAGTCTGCAGACAAATCAGTAATTTTGAATTTTTCAGTATACTTTAGTGAGGAACTAAAATTAAAGGAAAAAATTATTAAATAAGTAAATTTCCTATTTGATACTAATACCAATTTTGACTTTCTGACTTGCACCTTGACTATTAAACCAGACCCAGGCATTTCACCTGGTGCTAAATTACTAGCACAAACTGAACCAGAAAGGTCTTCTCTCAATCATCCCACAGGTATTTAATGATTCCCAACAAATAGAGATGACATACCAGTAACTAATTTTACTTTATTTCCAATGGACAGCCCTAGCCTTTCAAGGGAACCCTAAAGCAGCTGCAGTATAGCAGTGATTCAATGACAGAACTGAGAATCTGGTTTATTTACCATACAGAAATAATCCCGTCTTCTCACTTTTAATTCTCCAAATCCAGCTCTTCTCCCTACCGATTCTCTATCCTCTCCTAGTTGCATGCAGTCTTGTCACTGGATAAGCTTCATTACTTTATCATGTATTGAATGATAAATTAGTTTTACATTGCTGCCAAATCCTTTTAAGGCACTTTGGATTTTAAAGTCCAAACTATCTGTAAGGTAACATATTCACAGCTCCTGTGAATTACCTCATGGACATCTTTGGGGGGCATTTTTATTTCTACTGAAACCAGGCCAATTGTCCCATAGAACTGATATTTATTGTTTATTTTTAATAAACATAGAAATAGATCCTACCAGTCTTAAAACTTGAAAAATTTACATTTGTGTTATCTGAGTTCCTTTCTCAGGAAAGCACCAGCAGGCCTCCCAGAGAGTCAAGGAACTGAAACTTAACAGATCATGGCATCTGGACAATGAGATCTCAGACCTCTTACTTGTCATGATTGCCTAACCAACCATCTGTTTCCTGTTGATGAACTCCTCTTTCTTACTCTTCCCTAATCCCCGTTTTCCAACACATAGTTCCATTTCTTCCCTGCTATATAACCCTTAATTTTAGTCTAGTTTTTGAGGAACTGCCAAATTGTTTCCAAATGTAAACAGCAGCTGCACCAGTTTACATTTCCACCAGCAATGTATGAGGGTTCCAATTTCTCCACATCCTTGCCAACACGTGTTTTCCATTAAAAAAATTATAGCCATCCTAATGAGTGTAAAGTTGTATCTCATTGTGATTGATTTGCATTTTCCTAATGACTGTTGATGTTCAGCATCTTTTCATGTGCTTATTGGCCATTTTTATATCTTCTTTGAAAAAAACGACTATTCAAGTCCTTTGCCCATTTTAAATATTGTTATGTTGTTTGTCATTTTGTTTTAAGTTGTAAGAGTCCTTTTTATATTCTGTAGGTTGTCTTTTCACTTTCATGATAGTGTCCTTTGATGCATGAATGTTTTAATTTTGATAAAATTCAATATATATATATTTCTTTATTTTGTTGCTTGTCCTTTGGTGTCATATCTAAGAAATTATTGCTGAATCCAATATCACGAAAATGTATCCCTATACTTCTTTTAAGAGTTCTATAATGTTAGTTCTTATATTTATGTCCCTGATCCAATTTTAGTTAATTTTTGTAAATGATGTGAAATAAGGGTCTAACTTCATTCTGTTGCATGCAGCTATGGAGTTGCCCACCATGAACATTCCCAGCTGAGGTCAAACGAGAAGATGCTCTTCCTTCTTGTTCAGCTCTTAAACTGGAAATGTGTCCTTTCTGTGGTCTATTTAGCACCATATTTTTCACAGCTGTGTGCTTTTTTTCCTGGTGATTTTGTTGTTTAAAATGGCTCTCCAGTATAATACTGGAGTGCTGTCTAGCGCTTCTTAGTACCAGAAGGCTGTGATGAGCCTTGGAGGCAAAATACAAGTGTTAGGTAAGCTTTGTTTAGACATGAGTTACGGTGCTATTGTCCATGAATTCAATGTTGTTGAACCAATGATATATATAATAAACCTGGTGTCTTTAAACAGAAACACACATAAAACAAGGTTATATATTGATCTGTTGACAAAAATCTCGTGACGAGAGGTTCACAGGAACCTAACTTGTATTTCCTCTAGGAGGAATGGTTCAGTATTTGCTAATTCAATGTTTACGGTGACTTAATAGATCATTGACTACCGACAAGAGGTTCACAGGAACCTAACTTGGTATTTCCGCTAGGAGGAATGGTTCAGTATTTGCTAATTCAATGTTTATGGTGACTTAATAGAACATTGACTACTGAGAAAAATGAGAAGTGATTGCATATAACATGCATTTTGTTTTGTTTTTAATTTTTTTCTTTTTATCTTCAGATGAGCATCATGATCTAGAAATTGTATATACGTATAAGATACATATAAACAAAATAGAACAATCATATACAAGTTTAACAAAATAAATAACAGTTAACATTTACCGAAGACTTCCTCTGGGCAGAAATTCTAAGTATTTCACGGTATTTTATTTTCTAAGCTCCTTTAGGTTCTATTATTTCTCCCCCTATACAGTTGAGGAAATTGAGGCCTAGAATCTCATGTAAATTATATCACTTGTGAGTGGTTGATACCAGAGCAGTCTGATGCCATGGTCCTCCACCCTTAACCAACAGTTCTGCCTCTTAAAATTGTTTTATTGATTTAATCAGCCAAGTAATCAATCAAACAAGCAATGTCAGGTATCATGGTAGGAGCTGCTGACACAGCTGTGAGCATAATGGTCCTGGCTCTTGTGGGGCTAGTAAGTGAGGATTCAGACAAGTAAATGCCCATTTTAAATAATAAGATCAAAACAGGAAATGTGGGTTGCCACGCAAGCTCATAACAGAGGCACCTAATCAAACTAAGGGTGTTAGGGAATGAAGCCTGGAGGAGTAATATAAAACCTGAACTCTTCAGGCTCTAGGGGAACCTGCCAGTTAAAGGGGTAAAGGAGTAGACTTCTAGGCAGGGAAAATCACATATTTAAAGGTCTAGGGGCAACTCAAATCTAGTTCAAAGGAATAGAAGAACCTCGTGTGTGTGTGTGTGTGTGTGTGTGTATGCAGGAAAATTTTTAAAATGAACCTGAACCCTAGGTAGTCAGGGGACATATTGCAAAGGGCTTTGTAAATCATGTTAGGAATTTTGGATTTGTGCTAAGAGTAATGAGGAGGTACCAGTAAGTTTTAAGTGGGGAAGAATTATATGTGTATAGTATTGTGCTTTGCTTTCTGATGGCTCTTGGGGCATTTTTCTAAAAATGATGAATTTCTAACCTTAATGATTACATTGTGTTTAGCATAAACTTTATCATGGACTATGTACCTGAAAATAACTTGCTGGATTAACTGGCATTTTTCATTCCTTTGTAAAACACACAGACAAACATTTAGGGCAAATGTAGTTATCAGCTTACATCTTCCTGAATGTCTGCCTATGTTTAGTCCTGTCATTTGGTTGTGCCTGTGCCAAAAGTCAGTTGTATTTTTCACAAACTTTTTCTTTTTTTTTTTTTTTTTGCCAGTTATATGTGTGATAAGGAATATATACAATATGGATTTGAGATAAGTAAATTTTTCCTATTAAAACTAAGTTTAGGCCAGGTGTGGTGGCGCACGCCTGTAATCCCAGCATTTTCGGAGGCTGAGGCGGGCGATCACCTGAGGTCAGGAGTTCAAGACCAGTCTGGCCAACATGGCGAAACCCCGTCTCTACTAAAAATACAAAAATTAGCCGGGCGTGGTGGCATGCACCAGTAATCCCAGCTACTCAGGAGGCTGAGGCAGGAGAATCGCTTGAATCCAGGAGGTGGAGGTTGCAGTGAGCCAAGATTGTTCCATTGCACTCTAGCCTGGAAGACAAGAGCGAGACTCTGTTTCAAAAAATAAAATAAAATAAAATATAAGTTTAATACTAAGTATATGAGAAAATTCTACAAGCTTGGGAAAAAAATTGAACATAGAATGACTTGGCACTCTAATTGTGTGGCAAGGGTCTTTGAGAACTTCCACTTAAACTAAATCTGCAAATCATAGTGGTATATCATAATTGTGGTTTATGACTTCAAACTCTAGGATGTGGTTGAAATTCTTGGCCCTACATCAAAAGATTTGTGAACAAATATATATTTATTTATTCTAGGGTAAAATATGTGGCTTAAGATATATTTAGGATGTATTGACTTTGGTCTTTTGATGAACTTTTTTCATTTGCCAAGTACTATCCCCAATTGAATCAGATAATATGGCTTTTTTATATTGCACAGAAATTAAGCATAAACTACATGAATAATGAAGCACTTAAAAACTATTTAAATACTCTTGATTGACAACACTTATCTCTTAAAACAGTCCACAGTATTGAAAGATTTGAGGTCCACCCTCTACCAGGGTCCATGACCCAGTGGCTTTGCCTCCAGAAGGTCTGCTTCTACTATATTAAAAATAACTTGGCTACCCCAAGGCAGGATGACAGAAATCCTGGCAGCATTCCTTTCCTTCTGATCCACCAGTCAGGTTTTTGGAGCCATTTCCATTTTCTCCTTTCTTCTCTCCAGGAGCAGAGGTAACTTGGAAGAGATTGCCATAAAAACAGCTTGATGAGACTAATGGAAACTTGCTGCCTTCAGCTCTGGAGCCCCCTCCCCCAATGGCTCCTGCCTCACACAGACCAGGGAAAGAAAGTCCTGATGGAAAAATGATGTTTAGTATGAGGGGCCTCACTTTAGTATCTATTTTCCCCAAAATTATGTGGTCCACATACCTTATTTTTGTTTTAAAATCACTAAAAAAGCAATACAAACTCATAGCAGAAGTCTCAAACAGTGCAGAAAGGTAAAGTCACACACTGTAAATGTAGCCTCTGGCAAGACACGGAGCCTCTCTGATCTCCAGTGTTTCCATTTGCTAAATAGGATAATGAGAGCTAATTTGTAGAGATGCTCTGAAGATATAATGAGATAATAGATGCAAAATACCTACTGTTATTTTATTTATGGTTATTGTGTCAGTCCATTTGCATTGCAGTAAACTTTGGGTGACATAAAGAAAAGCGGTTTACTTTGGGTCAGTTCTGCTGGCTGTACAACACAAGTGTGGTGCTGGCACCTGCTCTGGTGAGACCTTAGAAAGCTTACAATCATGGTGGATGGTGAAAGGGAGCCAGCGTGTCACATGATAGGAGAGGGAGCAAGCGAGAGAGAGAAGGGAGTTGCCACACTTTTAAACAACCAGATCTCCTGTGAGCTCAGAGCAAGAATTCAGTCATTACCATGAGGAGGGCACCAAGCCATTCATGAGGGATTCTCCTCTATGAACCAAAGACCTCCCACTAGGCCCCACCTCCAACATTGGAGGTCACATTTCAATATGAGATTTGGAAGGGACAAAACATCTAAACCACTAGTTATATATACACTATTTTCATTTGCTTAACCAAAAAATACTTTTCCAGTACTGAGAAGTTTGTTGTTTTCCAGCATATTGAAAACACTGAGAGGGACAAGGTAAGAATGATGAGGGTGGAAAAGGACAATGAACTACAATGGTAAATGGGTTGATGTCACAGCAGGTGACATTTATATTGCACTATGAGATGTCCCATGGGTACTCCAATTACAAAGAGACCACAACTGAACAAGCCAGAGCTCATTACTCTAGGCCAGTTAATGTTGATAAGATCATAAGCAGCCACCTAAGATCTCAATTTGTCGATTTAGGTGTCACACTAGGCATATCTCCTCCTCTTCCAATTAACCGTATCTGTTTATTGTAGTCTTATACACTGTGTCTCCTACTCTCTTCTTCTCCTTTTCAGTTTCAGTGACCTTTGGCATCTCCTATGGGTTTTGGCAAACACCTCTAAACTGGCATCTTCTCTTCCAATTTATCCCCCTTTAATCCATCTGCCATACTGAGAGCAAAGTGATCCTCCTAAAAATGCACAACTGGTAGCAAGTTTCTTCCCTAATTTCTTTCATTATCATCTACAGTGTAAATTTCAATTTCTGTATACAGCATCTAAGTTTATTACAGAAGTTAACAAATGTTAAGTACTTGAGCACACAGTAAGTACTATAGAAATGCTTATTATTATTTTTTTAATGACCTGGTCTCCACTCTCCTCTTCAATCTAAAACACTGTCATTCCTCCATTAGAATAATTGCTCACACTTTTCCAAGCCCACTGTGCTTACACACATCTGGGCTTCACACACACACACACACACACACACTTCCACGTTCCTGATTTCTCCTGTGTGGAAGTCTTACTCTTTTTTATATTCTACCGCTCCTGGTGTTTCATAGCCCCTACATACACAAGATATTTTCTTCCAATCCTGAGACCTCTGGACCTGTAATGCTTTTCTGTCTGTAGCCACCACATTGGGTTCTAATTTGTTCCTGTGTTCCTCTCCCCTAATAGATGGTGAGCTCCTGGAATGCAGGGATTGTATTTTACTTATTCCAAGCACCTGAAGAAATGCTGGCACATGGTAAGCAACTAGTATTTAGTAAGATTTTTTTTTTTTAACAAATGAAAGGCATAGGCTAGAATTAGACAAAATGTAATTAAGAATATTTTATGATATGGAAAGAAATTCCCACTAGGGCAGAGAAAAGAAGTTTAGTCAAAATCTGGCGCGCTGCAGTTTAACTTCTAGCTAAGCAATGATGGCGGTGATGCAGCAAAGCCTGTTTGGTTGAGATCCTGGCTTTTTGATCCGTTGGTGCCACCCATGCTATGTGCTGGATGGGGGTAATTAATATACCACCTTCTCTGCTACTTTGGGCTCAGGTGGAGGGAATTTTATTCCACTCTCTGCAAATCTTCCCGGTGCCTCAGTAGGAAGTGGAGGCTGTGAGGGTCGGCCAGCTCCCAGAGGGCCTCCCCTTTCTGTTTCCCCTAGGGCCCTCCACCCGGGCTGCAGCCCCAGCATCGCGTCCTCTCGGAGCAGCCTGGCCCCAGGTGGCTGCGGGGCGCGGCACCGCAGGGCCCGGCTCGCCCCTCCCCGCGCGTCACATGCGCGAGGATGCGAACTCCCCTTCCCTCCTCCTCCGCCCCCTCCGCCTCCCAGGCCTCTTCCTCCTCCCGGTGAGGGAGTGCTTGGCAGATTGCGCGAGGGGGAGCGAGCGAGCGGGCGCTGCCGGGAGCCCGCAGCCCTGGCGCCCGCCGCCGCCCGGAGCCCCGCAATATGCCGCCGCGGCCGTCTGGCTCTAGGCCATGGCGAGGCTCTGCCGGCGTGTCCCTTGCACCCTGCTTCTCGGCCTGGCCGCGGTGCTGCTGAAAGCGCGGCTGGTCCCCGCGGCCGCCAGAGCAGAACTCAGCCGCTCCGACCTCAGCCTCATCCAACAGCAGCAGCAGCAGCAGCAGCAGCAACAACAACAACAACAGCAAAAGCAGCTGGAGGAGGCTGAGGAGGAGAGGCCAGAGGTGCCTGGGGCAACCTCCACCTTGACGGTTCCAGGTAGGTCCTGGCTGCCCAGCCCTGTCTTTCAGTCTCGGCCGGCGATCTCTTAGGGCCTCGCCGGCTTCCTCGCCCCTTCCCTGGCCATTCCCATCCTCGTTCGTTCCTGTCACCATCCCTCCCGATCTTTCTCCCCAGACTGGCTGCCCAGCCTTTGGTCCCTTGATCTGGTGTCGAGAATCTGCCCTTCGGGTAATGAGCTTTCTGAGCAGCTCAGAGCGCTGCGGTGGGTTGGAGAGGGGTCGGGAAGGCTGGGGGTGGGTGACTGCCTGGATTGATCTTTTTCTTTTCCCTCCCTTCTTCCTGAATTCTACCCTCCGCCCTGGGAATGACTGTACACACACACACACACACACACACACACACACCGTTCTTAAATCTCTTAAGCATTTTGTTCTCTATCCTTTTCTCTCCTAGAGACTGAGAAATCTTGCCATGGACACCCACACACCCCTTTTCACCATTTCTCCATGCCTGCTATATTTAAATTTAGCCATGAAGAGAGAAATCTTTATTTATTTTATTATTTATTTCTCTTTCTCCTTACCCCAGGAAGGGTTTAAGGGTTCAACTTATTGCAAAGAATGCTTTTAGTACAATGAGATGAAGCAAAACAAAATAGGAGTTTGTAATTGAAGGAAAGGGAAAAGGAGGGGGACATATAAGGTGAAGTCTGGAGTGTTATTAGTACAGCAAAAGCCTATCCCTAGAGAGGGAAATCTCCTTACTTGTTAGTAGAACTTAAATGAGGCAGATTCTTGACACTGTTCAATGAAGGTGTAGAAATACGGCTGTAGTACAGGTAGCTGTAACAGTTCTGCAGTTCCTCCCTCTGTGCCCCCATTAAAGCTCCATCGGTAAGCAAATAGCTGGATTATCCATGTATATTGCATCTCCCTACCCCGCAACCCACTTCGCTTCATGGCTGTAGATTCTGTCTGCTATTTGGAAAGAAAAAAAGCCTCCAATTTTCTGGCACGAGGGCTTAGGTTTTGTGAAACCAAAGTGAATTTTATTATGACGTTTGTTTTTGTTTTAAAATCCTGCCTGGTAACACTATATGAGTGCTGAAAATGAGATTTTAAAGAGTGGAATCAGCATCACATTTCGTATTGTTTGCTCATCATCAAAAAGCAGTACACAGGCATGCCAGCTGCGATTCATGACACAGCCAGGATGATTTAATTTATCAGAGTGCTCTGAGCATAGGATGAAATCACCAAAGTGTGCAGGAAAGCATGTGTTTCTGACACCCTCTTAAACCAATTAATAACACTCAAGTGTGGCTAAAAGTCTTGAAAGGTATACAGTGTATGGTGGTTTTCCTACCCAGCTTTTAATAACTGAAAGTGATAATATGGTTTGGGTGAGGCTGCTGTTAGACATACTGTTCGCTAAAGTTAAGGAAATTGGATATATCAGATTGATTGGCCTCATTAATAGAGATATTTCATAAATTCACTATGAAGCAGAAGTCTGAGAGAGTGTTGGTGGGTTTTATGGTTTGCAGTATGTTTTTATTTCAATGTACCTTTCAGGAATATTAAATGAATTTTGACTACTGTAATATATATATATATGTTGTGATTAGGGTTATGAATAACTGCAATAATATGAAACCTGAATCCAGCATGCAAATTAAAATGTTTGCTTTCTGATATTTGTGAGGGAATATTCTGAAAAAGATGATTGGGAAATTAGCAGTTTTTGTTTTATTTACCTATTAGATTGAAATAAAGGAACCACACTCTTCAATAGATCAAACTAGAACCTGAAAAGTAACCTATGATGATGCTTCTTCCTCAAAAACTCTAATTACCCAAGCCAGTGGCAAACAAGGGAGTAATTCAATTGATTGCTGTTTTAGCTATTGGAATATTGAGTCTTACGATGCAACACAGCTTATAGACAAATGAAGTTAAAATATTCCTTTGAATGCATTGTGATCTCTCCATTGAACTGGTCTTCCTGTTTCAACCTTTGTTTCCCTACTGTCTTTTCTCCTCACACAGCTAGCGATCTTTTAAAAAAAAAAAAAAAACATTAAATAGGATCACACTCCTCCAATGGCTTCCCGTCTCTCTCATACTAGATGCCCAGATCGTGAAAATGGCCTACCAAGGTCTAGATCCTTTGTATCCTCCTTTTCCTCCGGTCTCCTTTAGCCCTTACCCTAACTCTCTCCACTGTAGCCACACTAGCTCTGTTTTCTTTAGCTTGCAAGTGGACCCAAGTGTTTGGCCTTTGCACTTGCCATTTTCTCTGCCTGGAATTCTGGAACTTCACATTTTTCAGGTTTGCTCAAGCATCTCAGTAACTGACAGACCTTTTCCTGACCAGGTGTTTAAAATAGTAATCTGCACATCCTTTTTGCTGTTACCCAGATTCATTCTTCTCCATGGTACTCATTATTCTCAGCTGTTCTAATAAGCCTGTTTTCCCTTGATAGAACATAAGCTCTGTGAAAGCATGGACTTTGTTTTGTTCACTGCTATATTTCTAGTATCTCGAAGAGCACCTGATTGGTACCCATAGACATTCAAACATTTGTTGAATGGATGGATGGACGGATGAATGAATTCACTTTCTCAGCATTTGTTCTTCTTCATTGGAGAAATTCTCCATTGGAGTTTAGCAGGGGATTTATAAAAATAAATGTTATATAGGAAAATTTGTAAGTAGAAGTTATGAAGTATGTAAATTTTGGATCTTTAATTTTAGTTAATTTCAGTGTTTATCTTATGCTGACTACAGAAAACTGATTGTTACCTGTACTTGGGCCTACTTATTAGGTTCTGTCAAGAATTTTGGGGGTTTTTTTTTTGAGACAGGATTGAGTGCAGTGGCATGATCATGACTCACCTCAGTCTCAGCCTCCTGAATAGCTGAACTACAGGTGCATGATACTGCGCCCAGCTAATTTTTAATTTTTTTATTTTTTGTAGAGATAGGGTCCTGCTTTGTTGCCCAGGCTAGCCTCAAACTCTGGAACTCTGGGCTCAAGCAATCCTCCCACCTCAGCCTCCCAAAATGTTGGGTTTACAAATATGAACCATTAATTCTTTACCTGAGTATACTTAATCTTCTTATGACCTAGGAGGATTTTAACATATATACCTTTAAATAGCTGTGATTGAGCTTGCGTTCATTCTTTACCACTGTATGATGCTTCTGATTCTTTGGACGTACCATATGAAAAACTGTAGGACTTTTCTCAGGCAAAATTTAGAAAACAAATATGACACATTCAATGACTGATATATGACTAAGCCTTATCAGTCCATAGTAGAGAAACTCACCATTGCCCTTGCTTGGTATTCTTTGGATTTTTATTCTAAAAATTTATGTCTCTGTATTGCTGAGAAACAAGAAAGCAAGATTAAAAAAAAACTTGAATGTGAAATTTTTTTAAAAATCAGGATTTAAAAAAGTACATTTCCATTTTCTCATTAACTTATAAAAACACCATCTTCAGAGAGCAGTGAAAATAAAGACTAAGATTGGTATCCATCAAATCAATTGTTTTCTCCAGTGTATACAACAGCTCTTATTTCTCCATCTGTACCAGTATTTGTTAGAAATAAATATTTGAGGGTCCCGAGAAGAATTAATCTGGGGGCTAGTGGTAGTTGGGACAACCATATTATATTCATTCTGATGGCCCATTAGATGGGAGGCATGCTGGGGCTGGGGGAGAGAGGAGCTGGGGAAAAATAATGAGCTCCATTTAAAATTCTCCATGTGAAGCAGAGACACAGGGAATCTCCAGGGATCATAGAAATGTCTTTTCGGTACAGAGAAAGCTTCTTGAGAGGCATATTTTCATGGTGTGAAAATTTTTGATTGCGTATTTCAGTGATATCTATTTTTAAACTTTTTATTTTGCAAGATGTTAAATATATAGAAAGTAAACAGGATAGTGTAATAAAAGCCTATACCTGTCACCCAGCTTAAACAATGGTCAAAATTCTGCCATTGTTTTTTCAGCCATACTTCTACTTGTTTCCACTACATGGGATTTGTTTTTAATTTTTAATTTTTATGGGAACATAGTAGGTGTATATATTTATGGGCTACATGAGATATTTTGATACAGGCATAAAATGTATAACTATCACATCAGGGTAAACATTTATCATTTGTGTTACAAGCATTCCAGTTATACTTTCAGTTATGTTAAAATGTACAATAAGTTATTGTTTACTATATTTACCCTGTTGTGCTATCAAGTAGTAGATCTTATTCGTTCTACCTGACTATATTTTTATACTCATTAACCATCCCCACTTCTTCCCCACTCCCAATACCCTTCCCAGACTCTGGTAACCATCATTCTAATCTCTATCTCCATGAGTTTAATGGTTTTATATTTTAGTTCCCACAAACGAGTGAGAATATGCAAAGTTTGTCTGTGCCTGGCTTATTTTACTTAATGTCCTCCTGTTCCATCCATGTTGTTGCAAATGAGAGGATCTGATCCTTGTTAATGGTTGAATAATACTCCATTGTGTATATGTATCACATTTGCTTTATCCACTATCTGTTAATGGACACTTAGGTTGCTTCCAAATCTTGGCGATTGTGAATAGTGCTGCAATAAACATGGCAGTACAGATATCCCTTCAATATACTGATTTGCTTTCTTTTGGGTATATACCTAACAGCTGTATTGCTGGATCATATGGTACCTCTATTTTTAGTTTTTTGAGGAACCTCCTACTGTTCTCCATAGTGGTTGTACTAATTTACATTCCTACCAGCGGTGTACAAGGGTTTCTTTTTCTCCACATCCTCATCAGCATTTCTTATTGCCTGTCTTTGGATGAAAGCCATTTTAACTGGGATGAGATGAGATCTCATTGTGGTTTTGATTTGCATTTCTCTGATGATCAGTGATGTTGAGCACCTTTTCATGTACCTGTTTGCCATTTGTATGTTTTCTTTTGAGAAATGTCTATGCAGATCTTTTGCCTACTTTTAAATAGGATTATTGGATTTTTTGCCTATTGAATTGTTTGAGTACCTTATATATTCTGGTTATGAATCCCTTGTCAGATGGATAGTTGGCAAATACTTTCTCCCATTCTATGGGTTATCTCTTCACTTTGTTGATTGTTTCCTTTGCTCTGCAGATGCTTTTGATGTGATCCCACTTATCCATTTTTGCTTTGGTTGCCTGTGCTTGTAGGGTATTACTTAATAAATCTTTGTGCAGACCAATGTCCTGGAAAATTTCCCCAGTGTTTTTTTGTGGTAGTTTCGTAGTTTGAGGTCTTAGATTTAAATCTTTAATCCATTTTGATTTGATTTTTGTATATAGTGAGGGATAGGGGTCTAGTTTTATTCTTCTGCATAAGGATATCCAGTTTTCCCAGCACTATTTATTGAATAGACTGTCCTTTCCCTAATGTATGTTCTTGGCAACTTGGTTGAAAATGAGTTCACTGTAGATGAATAGATTTATTTTTGGGTTCTCTATTTTGTTCCATTGGTCTCTTTGTCTGTTTTTATGCCAGTTACAATGCTGTTTTGGTTACTGTGGCTCCACAGTATAATTTCAAGTCAGGTAATTTGATTTCTCCAATTTTGTTTTTTTTTTAGCTCAGGATGGCTTTGGCTATTTGGAGCCTTTTGTGGTTCCATGTAAATTTTAGGTTATTTTTTTCTATTTCTGTGAAGTATGCCATTGGTACTTTGATAGAGATTCCATTGAATCTGTAAACTGCTTTGGGTAGTACGGACTGGCTTTTTTTTTTTTTCTTCATCAGTCCTTTTAGAGGTAAAGTGTACATATGTGAAATGTACATATTTTAGTGTACACTCTTGACAAATAGATATACCCATGTAAACATCACCCTATTGAGATATAGTTGTTTATATCACCTTAGAAAGTTTCTTCATAGCCCCTTCCCAGGCAATTCCTGTCCCTCACCTGGAGACGTCTGACGTGTTGATTTCATTTTCATCATAGATTAATTTTGCATTTTATAGAACTTCACAAAACGGAATCTATAGTGTGTGTCCAGCTTCTTCAGCTTAGTATAATTTCCACAGATTTTATTCATTTTGTAGCACATTTAGTAGTTTATTCCTTTTTATTGCTGAATAGTATTTCATTGTATGAATTACCACAGATCAGTTTATTGATTCTTCTGTTGAGGGGTATTTGGGTTGTTTCCAGTTTTAGCTATTCTGAATGAAGCTGCTATATTCTTATACAAATCTTTGTGTGAATATGTTCTCATATCTGTTGGATAAATGCCTAGGAGTGGAATTGCTTGGCCAACTTATACACTTTTGCGGTGAAAAATGTTTTTGTTCCCCAATATTCTGTGTAGCAGGAACTTACCTCTCTTAAGATGATTACTTTAAAAATAATGAAATTTAATGTATAGTATTACTGTATACTTTTCCTTAAAATAATTTAAACTTCTTTTTAACTTTTTTTTTTTTCATACGGACTCTTGCTCTGTTGCCCAGACTGAAGTGTAGTGGCACAATCTCAGCACTCTGCAACCTCCGCCTCCCAGGCTCAAGTGATTCTCCTGCCTTAACCTCCTAAGTAGCTGGGATTACAAGTGCCTGCCACCATGTCTGGCTAAGTTTTGTATTTTTTTTAGTAGAGACGGGGTTTCACCATGTTGACCAAGCTGTTCTCGAACTCCTGACCTCAGGTGATCTGCCCACCTCAGCCTCCCAAAATGTTAGGATTACAGATGTGAGCTACTGCACCTGGCTAACTTTACTTTTTAATTGTATATATTATATTATAACAACATGATATTTTAATAGGCTTATACATAGTGAAATAGTTAACTATAGTCAAACAAATTAACATATCCATCCTCTCACGTAGTTACCTTTTTTGGTGTGGTAACAACACCAAAACCTACTCTCACCAAATTTCCAGTATACAGTACAATATTCTAACTATAGTCCTCATGCTGTACCTTAGGTCTTTAGACTTACTCATCTTACATATCTGCTACTTTGTCTCACCATTTTCTCTTGCCCTTGGTAACCACTTAAATCTCCCATCCATGAAAGCACTTATTTACTTACTTTTCTCTGTTCAAGGAATTTGAAAAATCAATAGGAAAAGTGGGATTCGAAATTAACCAAGTAATCATGACTCAAAGGCCATATTCCCAGATGGGGTAATTATGATTTGTTTCCAGGATTTTAATAACCAAAAGGAGTTATTTCTTGGTATTGATAACAGGTTGAAAAACATATGCCATTGTGTTGAATTTGAGTCCAGTTTGTTTTAGTAGCAGTTTTATAGTGTTCTTAATGTGAGTAAGTAGAAACTGTACCAATTATTTTTCTGAAACAAAGCTCTTCCCCCAAGTATATAAATATTGAACTTGATTCTGTTTCAATGTTCTGTCTGATTAGTTTAGCTCTGGTATTGTTGTCATTCATTTACTTGGCTTAGTGTAATGTTTCTTAATTTCCTTTTGTCCAAGTTGCCTTAGCTAGGAAATGGATACACTATTTTCCATTTGCTATTGGTAAAGTTTGCTTTGAAATACTTACCTGGAAGAGTCTAAAACCATGAAAGGTATGTGTGGTAGTGAAATGCAGTCCTGCATTATTGAACAATAAGGACATTTTCTGAGAAATGCGTCATTAGGTGATTTTGTCATTCTGTGAACATCATAGAGTGTACTTACACAAGCCTAAATGGTACAGCTGACTACACACCTGTTCTGTATGGTATAGCCTATCACTCCTGGGCAACAAATCTGTACAGCATGTGACTATACTGAATACTGTAGGCACTTGTAACACAATTTTAAGTACTTGTGTGTCTAAACATAGAAAAGGCAAAGTAAAATGGTATTATACTCTTATGGGACCACCATTGTCATATATGTGGTCTGTTGACCAAAACATTAATTGCTATATAACTGTGTGAGCATAAGAAAACAGCTGTTTGCTTTGAAGATTCTGTTTGGAGATGCCTCTTTAATTGGCGTTTTGCATCAGCACAATTCACATGTCCAAGACATATCAGATTCTGTGCCATTTAATTTTTTTTTCTTTTATGATTGTTCATGTCACAATGACTAGGCTATATTTTTACATACTTGTTAATAATGTCTGTGAATATAAGGCCAGTTTATTTGGGCCTAAAATGAGTGAGTGATTCAGAGTGCCATTTCAGGTAGGGCAGCGAGTGTCAGGGAAATGGTAATCACTTTCCATCATTATTCATCTGTCAAATATGCCTCAGGGACCTAGTGAAGCAGAACTGTAACATGCCTCAGTAATGTATTACTCTTCAAACCTTGAGTTAATAATGCCAAAGTTCTCCATATTAAGGTTCTATATCTTACACCAAAAGTAAGATTTAAAATTAATTTCATTTATATGTGACATTTCAATTTCTATTTAATGTGCTTCTTTTTTCCTCAAGCAGATTTCTATATCATAATAATTTAGGGAATAATTTAAAATTTAAGTAAATATTTCATTTGCCAGTATAATCACTTCTTGTTAGTTCAGTTTTGTTCCTGTTCAGTAAAGAAATATCATTTATAAATTATACAATATATATGTGTGTGTGTGTATATATATATATATATATATATACACACACACACACAAGATCTCACTCTGTCCCCCAGGCTGGAGTGCAGTGGTACAGTCTCAGCTCACTGCAACCTCCGCCTCCTGGGTTCAAGCGATTCTCATGCCTCAGCCTCCCAAGTAGCTGGGATTACAGGCGTGAGACACTGTGCCCGGACAAATTATGTATTTTTAATTCACTTGTTAGCTCTGCTGAGATGTAGAACATTTACTTGGCTAAACCAACAGCAATTCATATGTGTGGATCCAAATGCTAGCTGGGTTTTACGTGAGCAGTTGACCAGTCAACTGGTAGAAATGTTCAGCTTCAACTCATGGCTCATGCTGTGAGGACCTTGAGCTCCGAAGGCATTACAAAATTCCATATCCTTTGTCCTTTCTAAAATAAAATAAAACCAGTGTTTATGCTTTTATTCCCACTGACCTGTTCCTCTGCTTTTTAATAATAGGAACATGACACAAACAGAAACAGGATGGGTAGGTAGGTGATTTGTTTTTCCTAATGGATTAGCTATAACCAGGAGTTAGCGACAGCAGATGTCCTGGAGTTTGTGACCCATTCCACTCTTGCCTCCTTTCCTGTGTTTTGGGAAAGGGTAAAAATTAAGATGTCAAATTATGGCTCAGTATAATTAAATGAATTATGTTTCTTTAAAACTTGAAACATGCTGCTAATGTTCTTTGACATTTGCATGAGTAGGGTTTGTTTATAAATGTCTGGGTGACTGAAACAAGATTACCAGAAAAATATCCATTTACTGTAAGAATGAAATAGATGAAGAACATGCTTTTGTGTAAGGGGAAAAAATATCACCAAAATAATGGGCATAGTAGAATTTATTTAACTATTTAAGTAAAACGAACCATTCATGGATCAATGATAAGGGTGTGTCATGCAAGGGATTATGGTTAATTCAGTTTGTATACCTGAAGTTAAAAAACCCATTTACTTATTTATATTTAAATGAACTGGTATTTTCAAATTATTTGTATTTAAAGACAAATAACTTCTCTTCATAAAATAAGTACTTCCTGAAGTATATTTTTCAATATATTTGTGCTGTTTATTTCTGGAGGTTTAGCAGAAAAGCTATGACTTAATACTTCTAAAAATTTCACTTTCTTTATATTAATCAGATTTTGACTGAAAACATTATTTTTATAGTATTGTATGAAACAACTAATCTGATCTAATGCTATTTACAATAAAGCAATGCCTAATATTGATTAAAATATGTAATAATTTTTTTTAAAAAACAAAAGTATTCCTTCCCAGGTTATACTAATATCTATGCTTTATAATAAACTTTCTTGGAATCATAGGCTCTTAGAACTAGAATGAGGTAGAAATGACCTTTTCTTATGTTCTTTGCACTGACAGTGTTTGAAAAGTGTAAGACACGAGCTAGAAACTCTTAAAAGACATTCTTATAAGGTAGACACCCTTAAAAGAAATTTTTCATTTTTCATTCCAGTGTGGTAACACTGGAAGTTACAAAGTCTCATAAAACTGTTAGTTAAAGATAATTTGCTGATTTCCTTCATAGCAAGTTTGACAAGGGTTGAGCTTGTTCATAATCTAAAACTTTCACTACCAACTGCTTCAAGTTTGTGAATCAGAGGAGTCAAAAGAATGTATATTTTAAAATTGCTTCTGTACCATAGTATAGTATTTCAAATAGGAGAGAAGTCTATGCACCGATAAAGCTTGGCAAATGTAGGATGTAAAGATGTTGGGAGTGAAGACTTTGGAGGCTCAAGAGAAGAGAGAGGGAGTCAGGTAAGTCAACAGTCCGTGGAGGAGGAAGGGCCTCCCAAGTAGTGAATCTTTTTGCCCCCATGTATATGTAAAGGACTCTCATTCCTTTATACTTTATTGATGCAGAACAGGCAGGCCCCAAAGTGGGGCTTAGCCTGTGAAGGTTCTTGGCTTCACCCAGGAAGGAATTCAATGGTGAGTCAGTGGTAGAGTAGAAGACAGCAGCTTGATTAAACCATCAGTGTTACAGCTCCTATGGTGTTATAACTTTGTGACTGCTCCTGCAGCACAGGGCTACCCCATAGGCAGAGAGTAGCAGCTCTGGGCAGTTTTGCAGTCATATTTTTACTTACTTTTAACTACGTATACATTAAAGGATAGTTTATGCAGATATTTCTAGGGAAGAGGTAGTACGTTTTGGGTTGTTGGGTCTTTGCCATGGAAAGGGGCGGTAACTCTGGGTTGTTGCCATGGCACACTGGTGGGCATGTCTTATGGAAAGCTGCTTCTGCCCTGTCCCTGTTTTAGCTAGTCCTCTGTTTGGTCTGGTGTCTGAGTCCTGCCTTCTACTTCATGGCAACGCAGAGGTTCTAGGGAGCCAATAGGGGGTTCCTGGGAACCCTGAAATTAATTAGACAATCTGCAATTATCTAATGTTCAATGTGCTTTGAGATTTTCAAAGGCATCTCTGACCCCTGAAAGGGGTCAGAAAACCTACCATGGTTAATTAAGCCTTTGTAAGTGGACTCAATAAGAGAACAAAGGTAACATTCAGACTCAAATAACATTTAGACTCAAAAAACATTGTGTTTTCTTAACATGTGAAGGTTTTTTTTTTGTTATTGTGCAGATATGATGGGTAAAATTAGCAAGCATGACAGCCATATAACCAATCCAACTAGAAGGCTCTAAAGCCTTAAAAGATGTGATTGCTTAGAATGCACGTATCTCAGTCACTTCTTTCAGCATTAGTTTCTCCATTCTGTTGGTGGAATGGCTGCCAATATGTAATAAATATCTTCTGATAAATCACATGACTTGGAATTGATTCATATCTAGGTTTTGTTATATAATACACAGGTGGGATACCTTATACCTGAAAAAACCCTTTGTTCAGAATTCATTGGCAGTCAATCCAGAAACTCTCTGCATTTTGGCTCATGGCTCTTCCACTGAAAGATAGTCACTGAGATTGAGTTAATCTTAATATGGGCTCTGATGATTTTCCAGTCATCTATTCCCTCCAGGCCTGATTATAAACCTCAATCAGTTTTAGCAGATGAGGGCTTACCCTGGTTGTTAGTAATTCCCAAAGAAGGCATTTATAAAACCTAAACCTTTTCCTCTCTCTTGAGATAAGTATTAATCTTTGGTCTCTAAGCTGTTTTGGGGTCAAAATAGTAATTTCAGTCTACAGTGATTTAAATCTGTAATTTAACTTGCTATTTTTATCACCAAAGCTGTTCCAGGCTTTTGGAATTAATATCATCTCTAAACTCAGTGAAACCCATATTTTTCTTTTTTTGATTCACACTTCTCATGATGTCACTAATAACTGATTACATTGGAAATGCAAGAGCCTATGAAGAGTGAATGGCAGAGAGAATTTCTGTACTTTGAGCACTAGCTCTATCTTACAAAATTTATCTTTCACTTGGAAATCCAAAAGGAGAAATTTGTATCTCAGCACATTCTGATGTTCCAAAGATAAATAATAGCATGTGTTGAGTTTGGAAAGCTGCAGCTTTAGAGAACAAGCTAGGGCATAGAAATGAAGGTGAAAAAGATATAGACACCCCTGACAAATCCCAGTCCTGTTGTGGTGATTGTGCTTTCTGTTTATAAGGAGTGGCTTAAAGATCAGGACACTCTGCAGCGACTGTACATGGGCCCATCATGGCTCTAACAACCTTGGCCCAATTTACTTCCCTTTCTTCTTTATCAATACTCCTTATCAATAGTACAGTAGAAAGTCTATAACTCAATTTGTTCTCTAATAATTACATTATATTGAAAATTATATATTAGTATAATCATAACATTTGAAACTAATATACAGGTCATTAAAATATCCTTACATTCTAAAACATGAAAGTAGAAACAAAATTTATTTTTCTGTTTAACATTCTGTGACTGTCTTCTCAGCCTCCTCTCCCCGAGGTGGTCGTATCCACTCCAGTTGCTTTAAATATCGTCTATATTCTAAGACTCCCCAGAGCTCACTCCTGAATATATCTACCAATTATTTTGATATCTTTATGTGGATATATCACAGGTATTACAGTTTAATAATAAAACTAGACTTTTGACTTCCTACCATGCCAGCCAAAATAAATATTTCCTTCCTTATTGTTACTAAAAACCAATAAAGTGCTCCAGCAGCCAGTGAGTGAGAATAGTTGGCGCTGTGCTTGCTACCAGCTCTACACTCCTCTTCATCTGTCAGCAAACTCCATTTAGGAGTCTACTTTCTAAATATATTCCTCATCTGTTCATTTTTCCCCATCTTTACTGCCTCTGCTCTAGCTCAGGTTACTCTTAGCACTAGCTCATATTAGCACATCAACTGGCTTCCTTATGTCCATTCTTGATGCTCTGAAATCCAAACTCCCCATTGAAGCCTTGGGGATCGTTCCCCACCCTGCCCTTCTATGCTGATTACTATACTGATTATTTTTAAGTACACATTAGTTACATTGAGAACCAAGTCAAAAATCGTAATGTGACCTGTAAGGCTTTGCATGATTCACTACTGCAGTCTCAACTCCAGCTTCTTTCCCACTTCATCACTGCTCCAGTTCTCTGTTCCTTGGGAGTGACAGGTTTTGTGCCTCAGTGTCTTAACACAGATTGTTTCTCTGTTTTTAACACTACCCACATCCAACACAGGCAGTTCCCATCCCCCACCCCAGTCACCTGGATAATTACATTCAAACTTCAGATATTAGCTTAAATACCACTTTTTTTAAAAAAAAGGTTATTCATTGACTTTCCTGTCTGAGCTAGGTTCCTCTGTTATGCACTCTCAGAGGCACGTCCTACTTGTGAAAGGTCTGTAATTAATTGGTGGCTAAGCATCTGTTCCATATTTCCATATTTATCTTTTCCTTTAGTTTGGAAGCCAGATCAGGCCAGGTGCAATAATTGCTTTGCTTGGGGCTATATCCCTGTATAAATATTTATTGAATGAATAAATGAAGGTCTTGGTGTAGATAATTATTTGGGTAATTGAATATGTTCTTTTATTCACATGCTTGAGCTGGCTTCTCCAGAGTATATAACAAAAGGATCTTATGTAGGGAAAAGGCTGTAGGACCTTGGGACTGAAGTGGTCAAAGTATACAGGTTTTGGATGAAGAGCAATACCTGCTTTGAAAAGCAAAATTTGGCGTTTATGCAAATTTAACACATCATATGCCAGTTTATCCATGGGGTTGGTGAGAATATACAAGATTCCTACAAGACTGATTTCACTATTTTTTTTTCTTTTTAAACAAAACTCATTGAATGTCTATTTGCCAGATACCATGCATGGTGCCAAATATATAGAAATAGAATACATTGTCACTGCTTGCAGAGAACACTCAGTTGGGACATAGATAAAAAGACCACACATAATAATAGTGTGATAAGTGTATTTGAGGCGTATATAGGCTACTGTGGAAACAGGTTTGGGGGAAAGTAATTTGGCCTGAGTTTCCCAGAAGAAAGCACACTTAAAGTGAGTCTCGAAATTATGTAGAAAGGAAGAAAAAGGAAATGATTTTAATTTTTGACTGAGATCTATTTTATCTTTCTGTGACAATAATAAAGTGGCAGACTTAAGCTCTGACATATTAACAACTATATTAAGTATCAGTGATCCAAATGCAGCACTTAAATTACAGATTGGAAGACTGGACAAAAACCAACCAACCAAAAGAAACATAACCCAACAATACGTTGTCTAAGGGAAACTACTTCAAATATCACGATATACTTAGGTTGAAAGTAAAAGGATGGAAAAAGATACACGGTGTATATTAAGCGATTCTTGCACTGCTATAAATACCTGAGACTTGGTAATTTTTAAGAAAGGAGGTTTAATTGGCTCATGGTTCTACAGGCTGTACAGGAAATATAGCAGCATCTGCTTCTGAGGAGGCCTCAGGGAGCTTCCAATCATAGTAGAAGGCAAAGAGGGAGCAGGCTCATCACATAGAGGAAGAAGGACCGAGAGAGAGAGAGAGAGAGAGAGTGGGAGGTGCCGCTTTTAAACGACCAGATCTTGTGAGTACTGGCTATTGCCAGGACAGCACCAAGGGCATGGTGCTAAACCATTCAGGAAAAATCTGCCCCCGTGATCCAGTCACCTCCCACCAGGCCCCGTCTCCAACACTGAGGATTACATTTCAACAAGAGATTTGGGCAGGGACACACATCCAAACTTCATCAAGTAGTCTCTAGAATTTTATATTTTATTTCCTATTTTTAGGGCTTATCATTCCCTATTAGAAAAGAAAAATAAGTATAGCTTCTTCCATAGTGCCCACATTTCTTGAAGAAACCAGACTGGTAATGCATCTTCCTTTCTTAAATAAGGAAACTGAATTCAGAATTCAAACATAAGCCCCATTTCTATCAATTTATTGGGATCTACTGTGAGCTAGCAATTGGTATCTTTTGCCTTTACATTGATATATAATAGAAATACTTTCCCCTGCCACAAAAGCAGTGGGAGTGTCACCATCTTGACCAGATTGTGCTGTTTTCTGAACATGTCTATCCTCAACACGAATACAACACAGACCAGTTATGTGTTGATGTCTCCTATAACCTCTCTTTCCCACCTGCACTAGCCTCCTGGCCATTTCCCCCAACGTATCATGAAACGACTTCTCTTCTTTCCCCTTCAGTGACCTCAAATTTCATTTCCACACCCCACCACAAGGCAGTGAATGATTTAAAATATATTCTGTTAATTATTGTGGTTGCAATATCTAAATTGAGACTTTTAAAAAATATAATTGCACATAGCAGTTGCCTGGGCTTCTATTAAATTGGAAAGTTCATGAAAACTAATAAATATCAAGAATTTTAAATATTCATGAAATTTTCTTTTTGGTTAGCCTAGAGATACACTCATAGCAAGAGGCCACTTAGCTGGAAATTACTGAAGCAGAAGAAAGGGCATCACATTTATTTTAAGCTATATGCATTGATGTATTTTGTGGATGCAATTGAAGTTTGTTCTTATCACATAAAGCACCTGTCATGCAGTTTTTGCATTTTTAAAAATCCCTGAAATTCTGTAACTGTTCCAGGCTGGGGGAACTGAGACACTGAGACAGGTGGCTTAAGAAGAGAAGCATATGGGCTGACTATGGCTGTTCTCCCTCGGGCTCTAGCCCAGTGTTCTCAGGGTACTTGTGTGGTGTGTTGTCTTTTTGGGCTCTTAGAGACTAAGTGGGAGATTATGCCACTTGCACCACCATTCAGAGTGTGAATTGTGAAGAGGCAACGTATAAATCTGTTTAACGAAAGGTACTGTCTCAACCCAACAGATTTGCTTCCTCGTTAGACCTTATTTATTTCCACCATTTCTATACTCATCCAACTTGGAGGGCATGGAATCTTCATTGATTCTGTCTTCTCCCTCTTTTTTAAGTGTCCAATGACAGTGTTTTTAGTATCTGTTCCTGCTGTTTGATTTTTATGGCCACTTTCCCTGTCTAGGCCCCAACACCGTCTGTTTGGATGATTACATCTGTTAGGGATCCTCATTTTTTCTTCCCTGTAACTCAAACCATACCCTTGCTGCATCATCTTGCTGAAACATTGTTGTCTTTCCTAAATTTTCATTTTATTGTCATTTAAATTTGAAGTTTCCATGAGGCTTCTATCTGCCTCCAATTGTTTATAATGAATACTTTGAAATACACTGAAACACTGGAATTGGGTAATGAATATCCATATGCCCTCCACCAAGATACAACAGTTGTTAAAATTTCATATTTGCTTTATCTCTATTACTATCTTTACACACACACACACACACACACACAAAATATTGCAGAACCAACTGAAGCTTACTTATATACATGGAGTTTTCATCTCTAAAAGCTTCAGGATGCCTTTCTTAAGATCTGGATAATTTTCAGTGTACAAGTCATACTTTTTTTAAAAAATGGTAATGGTAAAACAATTATTAATAACTTTTAAATAAGTGATGTAAAAATGTGGAAAAAGTATAGAATTTCAAGTAATGAATGAATAAATGAATCTTATAGACTGGTCTGTGGCAAAAAGAAGGTTTACTTTGGCCTGTTTTATTTGTGCAAATAGCATACTTTATTTATATTAATATTATATGTAAGTCCAAGTGTTATATGAAGATAACAATTTAGCTACATACTCTCTTCCAGGCTTTCCATTTATTTTGTTCTTTGGTCATTTCCTACCAACCTGGGGTCATTTTCCATTGGTCAACTCTGCTCTTTGGCTGTAACTTTTATGGTGAATGTATACAGCATTGGCTGTCTGCTACTACTTCCCAACTTTATTCTGATTATACCACCATCATCCTTCCATATTTGATGATGGAAATGGAAGATGTAAAAACTGGGAGTTGTCATCTGCCACAGTCCCAACCCTGAGGAGAAAACCAGCCAGGCTATTAATGGAAAGGATGAAGCCAGTACACAGAAATGGAGTTCCTGGTTCCAGTCATTCCCAAGATCTGGATGGATAGTTAACTTCCCCTGGCCTGCTTATATAACCCTTCCTTGTATTCCATGACTTAATAAATTAGTATTTTTTTTGGCCTCAGCAAATTCTGGTTGGATTTCCATAACTTTAAACCAAAAGTCTTAACTAACTCTATATGTTATTTCTTACACTAAGACCCAACTTCAAGCAAATTTTAAATCTGCTGACACTTTTCTCTCATTGACACTGCCCTACCTCTTTTATATTCCAAACTCCAGCAGAAACCAACTTAGCTGTGCTTTCTCCATGAGGCTTTTTTGGTCCGTGATTATCTTTATCTAACTGTATCACTTATAATCTGTATTTGGTGAGTCAATATTTGATAATATGTCATTTTAAAATTAGCTTCTAATTGTTTCTGGTGTGTTTATCTTGTCTTTCTCTTGAGCTTATGAATTTCTTTAAGGCATAGGTCCATTTTATGTCCCAGAATGCCTTGTGCTCAGTAAGTGCTCTATAAAAGCATGTTGGTTCATAATATGTTATGAATATATATATTAGGGGAAGTATCCGAGGAATTAAGTATCTTTTGTTGTTTATGTATTTGCTCCCAAAATGTTCAGGATAATTTAAACAATATTTGCTTGACTTGTTATTATCTTCCTTTTTTTGCTAATTTTCCTAGAGTTTTATAATGTTTAATTATCTAAGTGCATTGCTATGAAACATAATCTCTCATTCTGCCTTTTTCTTTGTGCCCATAGTATGTCCCAACATACGTTTAAATGGGACTAATGGATAGTTGTCTGTCTCCTTGTGAGAGTAAGCCCCATGGACTGTATCTCTTTGTTCTTCTGCTGTATCCTCATGCCTCTCACAGTGCTAGACACATAATAGGTATTCCAACATTCTTTTTCATTAAAAAAAAATTTAAGATATATGAGTTTGGGGTAAATGCTGATGGTGTTAAAATGAATGGGAAGATGATGACTTGAGTAATACCGTAAGATGCTTTGAGGTGGAGAACTGTCAGTCAATCATATTAATATACTGAAGTATAATTCTTAAACCTGGGGCACTTTTTAGAGTCACTTTCTTTCCCTGTTCTGTACTTTTGTTTCTTTCCATTTCTGTCTTTATTTTTGTCTCTTATTAGCATGGAGTTTTGTCACTTTTTGGTCCGTGATGATAACCTTATGCCTTCTCACTCCTGCTCACATTCTTTTTCTCACTTTCATTTATTTGTTCACTTCGCAGTACTAATTTAAATGTCCTTGGATTCTGTCTTCCCAACATGAATCCTTTTTTTTCTCCTCAAAATACTGCCCAAGGGCCTCTGACTTATAAAAACACATTTCTAAATCTATATTGCAAACAAGTACATTTAATTATTCAGTCTTCAATAATTATCAAATGAAAGTTCTATTTTCCACAAATAGCATAACAAATGAGGGCAATCATCAACTGCTTTTTGGTACTTAAAAAAACTGGGTGACCAGCTAAACCTCAGTTCACGGTTGTGATGTTGGACAAGAAAGACCTTAGTGAGTTTGAGACTTGAAGGAAGGCCTGTGCGGCTGCCCTAGAGAGCATGAAGTGAGAGGGTGGTGGTCTGAGGGGTGGTTAAGGGAGGTGGGACTCAGGGATGGTCAGGGTTCTGTGCACTCACACGGGCATCTGCCATTCATGTAACCAGTAGGACTCATTCTAGGGCTGCATGGTTTGGTGGCTAGAGCATGGACTTTAGTGTGATGGCAACTGTAGTTTAAAATCTATTCTTCCCCTTCTGGGGGGTAATCTTGGGGAAACTCATTAAACTTCCTCTGGGATAGAATTATACCCTTTAGAGTTATTGTAAGTATTAGAGATAATATGTGTAAAATACCTAATTCAACAGATACTTATAAATAATTATTAGAGATTACTTTTAGTAAATTAAATCAGAAGTACAAACCTTTTATTTCATTGATTTATATACTATTAGGGTTGAATAGGTAGGGAGAGAGAAAAGGTATATACCCATTTTATAACTTTCTAATAAAGGAGGCCAGATTTGTTTTTTAAAGAAAACAAATTGTGCTTCCTGTAAATTCACTTTAAAAAGTACATATGTTTCTGTAGTAAGAAGTATTAAAGCATATTGTGCAATAAAATTACTGTTTTTCTTTTAAAACAACCTAGAAACAATATTGTCTTTGGAACATTATCTAAAGCAAGAAAGCAAGAAAAATATATTTGAAAGCCAAAAATCAGTAAGGTATTCATCTGAGCTTTGACTTTTCACTATTGTTGATGCTTTTTGTTTTGAATTCAAACAATAGTTTTTATTCTTCTGTTCAGAAAATCTTAACATGAGCTAGAATATTCCCAGCATACTAATAAGCCAACAAATACTGGCTGTGGTCCTGTGGAAAACTTTTTATTGAAAAGATAATGTTCTTCTTTATGCGAAAAACAAGAATATTTTACAGCTGTCTTTTTCCTTTGCTAGCCTTGGCATTGTGTTGGACAGTGTGACTTTGAACAGTCTTTTTCGAATTCTGCTGTGGAGCAGATGAAATCTTTTTTTTTTTTTTTTTAATACTTACCTCAAAGGAGTAGTAAATTACGTTTGTCTCTAGTATTGCAGTTACCACTCCACAACAGAGAAGGGCATTAACATTATAATGGAGGCAGCGGATTGATTAATATATTGATTAGATCTGGAAGATTGTGTTCTGTGAAATTTGAGGCTGGTTGAGTTCTCAAATTGGTAGGGCATTTCCATCTAAATAGTTAAAAAATTTTCTAATGTTAATGATATTCACAAGTAAAACAACACTTTATGTGACTTTTGTTAAAAGATGAGATGAAAGAAACTACACGTTAAGAGAAAAGTGTTTGGAAATTATTTACTATTTATTCTCTGTCTACAAGTAGGAAGCAGAAGAAAGTCATGAATTATAAAGGACAAACAGGATCCATCAGGAGTTTACTAAAAATTCCTAGTCATGATATAAATTGTGTCCAAATTAAAGTAATACATCAAATGAAAGTTTAGCATTGGTGGGACAAAAATAAATCAGAGTGTTATTTAGGAATTATTTTTAGTCCACTTTAGTTGTAACTGAAAATAAAGGATTCAGTCACATTAAAATGATCTTTTTTCTCTGTGCTTCCAGAGCCTAGCTAATGGCAGGAAGGCATCACCCCTGGACTTGTATTGAGTTCACAGTAATTGCTTCCTGAATAGTTAGGCCAATGGATAAATATTTGCTTCTTGATCAGTTAGGTGGAACTGATTGACAAGTGTGGCAAAGGCTAATAAGGCAGCCGTGTCTAGATAGCCAGCTAAATAAAAGATTTGAAGATTGCTCAGTTCTTAACCCAAAGCAGTTTGTGTTATTCTCTCAGGCTTTGTCAGAAGAGCAAGAATTAGAAAAATTTACTTCAGAGGTGGTGATTCCTTAAAGTCTATAACATCCAATAATTTAAAAAATATGCCGAACTGCAGAATGGAAAATTATTCAATAGTCAAATAGAGAGATGAGCATAGAGTACAACTCTCACATTCAGTACAACAAGGGCAGGTAAACATTTACTACGCCCAGAATCTCTTTGGCTTGCTTTTTGAAGGAACTGAGGGGTTTTGTCTGTGTGTGTGTTTTGTTTGTTTGTTTTGAGACTTGAGTTTTGCTCTGTCAACCAGGTTGAAGTGTAAGTGGCACAATCACAGCTCACTGCAGCCTCGACCTCCTGCACTCAGGCCATCCTCTCACCTCAGCCTCCCAAGTAGCTGGGACTACAGGCACACGTCACCATGCCTGGCTAATTTTTAAATTTTCTGTAGAGGCAGGGACTCATTATGTTGCCTAGGCTGGTCTTGAACTCCTGGGCTCAAGCAATCCTCAGGCCTCCCCCTCGCAGAATGCTAGGATTACAAGCCACCACAACTAGCCGGGACTGATTTGGTTTCAAGGTACTGTTTATAGGCAGAGAGGACATAAACATAAAAATATAAGGCAGGATGTCATAATATGCTCTGTTAACATTTAAAAGTGCTGTGGGAACTCAGGGAAGGAGAGACAAACTTTCAATTATAAAGAGACTGATTTCCCAACAATTTACTATGTAATTACCTGCTTTTTGATTACCATATTTTGATCGCCTACATAACAGGGTGGCTGGAAAGTAATAGAAATTTTCTTTGCTATTTGTCTCTAGAGAGAAGTGTAGCTAGTAGAATTTAAGCAGGAAATAGGAACTAAGATTGGGTTTGTATTTCTATATTTACATGTTCAGCATAGTAATGAATTCTTCCACTTCTATTTTGTTTTTATTTTTAAATCTTTAATATTTCAAACATAGAAGCAAAGTCGATATGTAATGGGTACCTATGTGCTCACCACTGAGATTAATCAAATATTAGCTTTTTGCTCTTTTTGCTTCACATTTGTCTCTCCCTCTTTTTAAAATCAGAAGTTTAAATTTAAATTGTTTTTTAGAGATAGTCTCGATCTGTCTCTCAGGTTGGAGGGCTCACTGCAGCCTCAAACTCCTGGGGTCAAGGGATCTTCCCACCTCAGCATCCTCAGTAGCTGGGACTATAGGTGTGCACCACCACACCCAGCTGATTTTTAAATTGTTTTGTAGAGATAGGGTCTCACTATATTGCCCAGGCTGGTCTTGAACTGCTGGCTTTAAGTGATCATCCTGCCTCAGCCTTCCAAAGCACTGGGATTACAGGTGTAAGCCACCTTGCCTGGTCTCTCTCTCCTTTAAGAAATAAAAATCAAAGATAGAATCAAGCCTCATTTTCATCCCTTTTCCTTCCTTACCCAGAATTAATCACTGTCTTGAATTGGTGTCAGTCATTTTCTGTTTAAAATACTGTAATAGATGTATACATATATTATACATATCCTATTGCAGTTTTCTTCACTTAACATCATGTTTGAAGGACTTTCCCTATTGATATATTTGCATCTCATTAACTTACTATGATTACTGCATAATATTCCATTGTATATATAAGCCACACTGATTGTCAGGTAGGCTTTATCTTTGGCTTTGAAGTATGCTGCGTGCAATGATCTGTTTAGTAGGTATCTCCTTTTAGAGGCATATAACAATTTATATAGGGTTCATACAAAGAAATGGAATTGCTGAATTATATGGTATGTACATTTTCAACATTTCTAGGTCTGTTTAAGTTCCCCTCAAAAGTAGTTGTACAGTTTGCATTTTCATGGTTAATAGTGCAATATTTTTCATGTTTTTCCTCTTCTATTTTTCTTTTCTGGGAGTTTGTTGTTGTTGTTGTTGTTGTTGTACTTAACTGTAGTAATACTTCAGGACCAGTTACTGTTCTAAGCACATTGAGTATCTTATTTTATGCAATCTTCTGATAACCCTGTGAGGTATATCTGTTAGGCAGGTGCTGTCACTATCCTCATTTCATAGAATGAAATTCAGGCAGACAGGTAGTATAACTTGCCACGATGATGTGGGTAGTGAGAGATGGAGCCGGGATTAGAACCCTGTCTGTTTGGCTCTTAAAATAGACTATACAGCCTCTCTGGGAAAAGGGCCCATCCTTACTCATGAAGTCAGAACACATTTTTGAAAATAGCAGTGGTACTTGAAACAATTACTCTTCTTTTAAAAAATGTGAAGAAGAGAGCATGATTAAAAATAAATAAAAAATAAATATTTAAAACCTTAGTTTATGGGAATCGTTGAGCCCAAGAAATTGCATGAAGAATTTTTGTGTATTTATGAGTGCATGCTTTTCTTTGTTGGGGGCGCAGTTGAGATGGGCGTGAGGAGAGATCCATACATAAATAAGATTCTCAAAGGGATTAAAGAATTACTGTTCTGGTATTAAGAGGAGAGATCTTTTACATGGAGTTACATCACTAAATCACCAAGATGGACTGACTTTAAAAGTTCATTTATGTTTCCTTCCAGGAGGACAGTAGATGAGTCTACTGTAATGGATGCTTCTGATCAGATGCCCCTCCCGCTTCTCTGTCTCTTCTCTTGTATTCCATGCTCTAGTCAGGCTTTCCTCTCTGCAGTTTCTGCCAGCTGCTATGTTGGCCTCAGTATTTTTTCTCTCTCTGCCTGGAAGTCTCTTCTGTCTGGACAGCTTCTGCTTGCTAAGGTGAAGAGCGACTTTCTGGTGTCACCTTTCACTTCTATCAGGAATCTTTCTGGATTTTCCCAGTCTGGGCTTTGTGTCTTGCTATGTGTTTCCAAAGCACATGACTTATTAATGCAAACTTTCTTCATGCTCAGTTGTAATGACATACGGATGTGTCTGCAACCTCCTGCTAGACTTTCCAGTCCTATGGAGTATGGTCTATTGCTATTTTGCTGTTTGGCTGATGGTCAGTGCCTATCACCTTGATTGACAATTATTAGGTGCTCAATAAATGATATTATAAATAAATGAATATTATTTGTTTACCTGGCTATTGAAACTCAAAAATCTCAGTATCATTTAAAATTTTCCCCATCTCGATATTGTGTCATTTGCCAGATCCGAAATGCTTTTGCTTCTGATCCTCCTTTGTCACTGCCTCTACTCTAATTTTGGTTTTCTTTTCTTGCTCCTAAACTATTTCAATAGCTATATCCAGTTTCTGACTGTCTAAGGCCATTTTACAAATTGCTCCCAGAGAGGTCTTTCTATACCAAAAAGGTCTTGTCACACACGGCTCAACCTTCCTTACATCAGCAGCAGAATGAAATCCAGTCATCTCCATTGTTCCCAGGCTTTTTTCTTGCTACAGCTGACTGTCATTCCCTTAACATGGCATTTATTTTTTCAAAACTTTTGTGCCTTTTCTCATGCTGTTCCTTCTTTCTGATGTGCCCTTGACTCAACTGTAGGTTTTCAAATCTACTCTTTCAAATTCAGTCTCAATTATTTGCTACTTGAAAATGTCCCATATTCTCTCATTTAGAATTCATATTTCCCTCTTCTCTATCCCTATAATACTTTGTTTATATAATTTTGTATGCCTTTCCCATTAGATTTTGAATTAATTCGCGCTTGAAATTGGGGAATATTAAATATACTTACATACACATCAAACATAGCTAGCTACTAACTCAAAGAAGGTGTTTAATAAATAGAAGCTCTTATGCCATATACTCCTACTGGACCTGGCATTTTACTTAATTCCTAGTCAGTATTCATGTTTACTGAGGCAAATTTAATTGATATCTTAATTTAAAAAAATACTGAGATGCTACCTACGGACTTTTGTTTCGTATGAAATGTGTATTGCACATGTGTTGTGTCATATCTGCTTTTTCCTTTAATATTTTTCTTATTTTGCTTAAAATAAGAAAATTTAATATTTTTCTTATTTTGCTTAAAATTTCCAGGCCTTCCTGGCAATATAGTTGCTGTCTGCTAATGCTGTAGACTGCGTCTCATTCATGCTCTGCTATTCATGCTGTGCTATTCATGCTGTGCTACTCTTTAAGGCACTCAATGTTCTCATAGCACCTGAATTTGTATTTACTGGTCAGTATTCCTTTCAGATGTTAAATTACAGGGAAAACCCTACAATTTACTAAGGTGTCAGAGAAACATTGGAGAAAATGCTCCATCTAATTCTGTTTAAATCTAACCACTTTCCCCACTCTCCCAGCATGGTGTGTCTCATCTGCTTAAATGAAATGCTGACAGAAGGTTTCAAACCCTTTCTAAAAGACATGCTGAAGCTTGTATCTTGCAGTTTCTGAGTTCCATTTTTTCTTCATTGATCTAAATATACTTTGCGCATTGATAGAACAAGGAGAGAAAGGCTTCTGTAAAAGGGAAAAATGGATATTTCATTAAGTTTTCCCCACTTTATTTCACTGTAAATAAATTATGTCAGTTTACCAATGGAATCCGAAAACAAAAAAATAGTATATGGACTGTTGTTGCTCTCTATTAGGCTATTGTTTGTGTGTTTAGTTTTCTTTATAAGAAGCTCTCGTAACCTATCAAGAGACTGTTGTGAGAAAAAAACAAATAAAACAATCTTGAGAATGAAGGCTAAGTTAACGGAAAATATAATTATTTCAAAGCATACTGAGCATTAATTTCCCTGTTAACTCCCTGCGGAGACAGGAGCAGTCACATTGATATATTGACTACAGTAAAATAACGTAGGAATACTCTCCTGTTTACATTATAATTTGGCATCACATTCTGGAAAGCATTTTAGCAATGCACATCAAGAAGCTATGAACAGTTCACAGCTTTGACCTATTATTTCTCCCCCCCAGGAAACAATTGTAAATTTAGACAAAGGTATATGAAAATATATTTTGATTAAAGCATTGTTTCCAAATGTGAAAAATTAGGTCTGAACATACAGTAATAAGAAAATAGTTAATAATAACCCATAGAATTTTCTTAAATAAGAAACAAGATAATTTTAGAAATATTTAGTACCATGGTTGTATGTTTGCAATATAATCTTAACTGAAAAACACAGCATATAATATTCTTTTTTTTTTGTTGAGATGGAGTCTCGCTCTGTCACCCAGGCTGGAGTGCAATGGCACGATCTCAGCTCACTGTAACCTCCACCTCCTGGGTTCAAGCGATTCTCCTGCCTCAGCCTCCCGAGTAGCTGGGATTACAGGCACCCGCCACCATACCCGGCTAATCTTTGTATTTTTAGTAGAGATAGGGTTTCACCATGTTGGCCAGGCTGATCTTGAACTTCTGATCTCAGGTGATCTGCCCACCTTGGCCTCCCAAAGTGCTGGGATTACAGGCGTGAGCCACCACACCTGGCCATAATATTATTTATTGGCTAATTTTCTTTTTCCCCTCCTACTTAATACATGCTCACTGTAGTTGTCATACATTTTGGTGAGTCACGTAGTATCCGCTCTCCAGAATGGCTCCTACTGATATAGTCAATATTAACAATTTGGTGAGTTTCTTGAATACATTACCGTGCTTATACAAATGTAGACACAAGTAATCACAGGGACACAATATGATTTGAATTTTGTAGGTCTGCTTTTTTCAGTGTGCTTTTAAAAGTGCTGGATGGAAATCAAGTTAACTCTGAAAAATGGGATTAGGAAATATTTTTATTTTTCTCTATAGTTTTTTGTATTTTCCAAATTTTCTGTGTAGATCATGTACAAAAAAAACCCAAAAAACAAAAAACAAAAAAACAAAAAAAACCTCTCTAATTAAACATATTAAATGTACCCAAACCCTGAGTTAACCAGACATTTCTAATACGGGAAGGACACAGAAATAAATGAGCAGAAAATTGCAGATAACAGTAATTTGTTTAAAAAAATAATAATAACTATCAGCAGATCTGGTAGCCATCAAAGGTCAGCTTTCATTTTTGTCAGTATCTTACCTCTCTGATTCTCTGGGGTGCTTGTGCCTCTAGGGGTATGCATCAGGATTTGGGAGTAAGCCATAAAATATCAATGATATTGAAGATAAGCAATTTCAATTCTTACTGTTTTAGTAAGAGAAACAGAACAATTAAATATGAACCGAAGAAGATGGCTTTAGGTCATATCCCTATCCCTTCAGGATATTACCTATTTATCATTTTAGGTCAGTGGTTCTCAATCTTGGCTGTGCACTAGAATCATCTGGAATCTTTCAAAAATATGCTTCTCTGGACTCCATCTGCAGTGATTTTGACTTAATTGGGACTTGGGTGGGGCCTGGGAAGGTGGCAAAAGGTTAGTCTCCTAGGTAAGTCTAATGTATAGCCAGGGTTGAGAATTGCTGTTCTGGGCCAAGAGAGTTAAGCATTCTAGAGAAGGTTAACAATAGTAACTCATTATGAAAATTGATAATCTTGAGGTTTTATAAGATTCTCATTCAACATTTCATTTATTCAAGCAATCAGTCATGCATTCAGAAAATAAACGTGTATTTAGAATACTAAATTTTTTTTCAAAGAAAACATGTTTTCTAAAATGTTCTTACTAAGACAATAAAGTGAACAAGCACCTTTTAGATGTACACTAAGAGTTCATAAATGACTGATTTCTTGCTTAACATTGTTAGCCAGAATAATTTAATTATACAATTCTCTAAACTCTCACTTTACCTGTAATTTTCTTGGTACTATCACTCTCTCCTACTGACTTGTAAACATATTAAAGGCTACTAATTTATTTGTGTCTCTCTCAGTGCCTAGTACAGATCTTGCCTATAGTAGGTGCTTAATAAAGTATGTAGCATTAAGACTGCACAAAACAAAGGCTCTAAAACTTTCTTGGTACACAGCCCCCTCAGTGTCTCAGTAGTATTTTGGTAACCAGACAACTTGATGTCTAACTTAGTAGTCATTTGAAAAAAAAAAACAAACATATTTGCTAATTGCTTAATGGGATATGTATGCACAACTTTGCCAACGTGGAATAAGATTGAACATTTCCACCTTCATTTTCTGCTCAAATTTATTTTCATGAAGTATTTACTTTCTATCAGAGCAGTTACTGAAAACACAGCTTTACAAAGAACAATGTCATTTAATTGAACATAGTATGATCTAATGCTGAAATTGTAAATTCCCTGGAGTTTATGATGTCTAACAGATGTTAGTATTATTGTGCTTGCATGGAAAATTTAAAATATCTTCTGGCACCCCTGTGTGTTCATTATATCACCTTTGGTAGCTTTGAGCATAGTTTGGGACCTGCCCCAAATCTCAGGCTTTTGATGATTTTCTGTTCTAGGTATGACACAGAGTTTATTTACTAAGTTTTTGTCCATTATGTTGTTCGTTTTAGATGTTCAACTGACAAGCCTGTATACATTCTAAGAAAAGATTGATCACACTGTTTCTTTTCGGCATTAAAGATATGGAACCACTAAAAATAGGTACTTAAAGAAAAAGGGACTTAACTAGATTCAAGGCACTGTGCTTATATATGCTTTACAGTACCATTTTTTTTTTATTCTGTGATCAACTGTTTCACATTTTAATATTTTTGAAACTTGAATGCATGATACACCATGCATTCATGTAGTAAATGAATGTTTACCAGGCAGTAAAGAAAACTTCCCTGCTGCAGGATAGAGAGGACTGGGTTGCCCGGTTGCATAGGGCATAGATAGAGATGATGGCCTTTGGGCTGTACTAAACAGTTCTCTTGGCAGGAGGTGGAGGTCACTGGCCATCCCAGTTGGTACAGACAGTTAACCCTATCTTAAAGCTCATTCTATTGAAAAGTGTTAACATGGACTCCAATAATGAGTTCAGTCTTACCCCACTTCCCCTGGCTCAGAGTTGTGCAGCTCAAAATGGTAATCACACTTTACAATTATTTGGTGTTGAGGATATTGCATCCTTTTTAGGAACTTTGGGGGAATATTTTTTTGTGGGCATTTTCAGTTTTGGACAATAAATCCTTTTCAGGGTATTAATTATATAAATAGTAATAGCTTGATTCTCCTTTTGGCCTGGAGATGATATAGTCGTCTCCAGACTTCATTCATCAATTATACTAAATTGGGAATACTTAGGGGCATTGAGTCATTAAGTTGCAGAGGAGGCTAGGGTACTCTGTATCCAATTCAAGTAATTCACACTTAATTCATCCCCAAGGGGGTATTGTACCCTAGCAAATGGATCTAACCAGATTTCCATTGTTACATTCATGAGAGGGAACATTCAGTAATTGTTGATTCCCCAAAGGTCCTTTTGTCTCTCTCATATAGTTTTATCAATAATTTGAAACACCTGGAGGACGAACAATACTGTTAAAAGATTCCCAACAAATGACTCTTTTAAATAGTAACTTATTAGAAATAGTCTGTGTGAAACAGATTTTGTAATTCTATATTCAAAAATTTGTTTTCTCAAATGAGACTTTCCCCCTTATGTCTGTTTTTTTTTTTTATTATTTTCAGCTGTATTATTCTCATTTTTATTGCCAACTTCAATTTTGGTTCTAGCATTTTTCCAATTAATTACTTAAAGTTGGGTAACAGATAAATGATGAATTTAATCTTCATATGTTTGTTTTTCTAAGGCAAAGCAACAATAGTGGTCCTAATCTTGCATTTTAAATCCTTTTTCAACCTCAAAAGAATTAGTATATTTACGGAAGAAGTTGCTGAAGGAAGAAATGGTAAAGAATTAAAGAATTTGTACTTTGCTTAAAGTACAAAACTTACAAATGTTCTGTGCCAGAAATGATTGCTTACCCATATTCTTGTCCCACCCTCTACTTCAAGGCCTTCTACCTCATTTCACACATTTGCATCTCTCCCTGCAATTATTAAGTGGTTTTGAGCCAGTAGTCCCATCTACTGGTATAAGAGTAAGGAGTTCATTCATTAATTCAAATATTCATTCATTCAGAAATAAGTATTGGTATTTGAGGATACAGTAAATAAAATGAGAATGTCCATGACCTTATAGAGTTAACATTCTAGTTGGGGAAACAGAAAATGAACCTAATGAGTAAGTTATATATGTGTTAAGAAGGTAGTATGGAAAAATATTATGGAAAAAATAGATCAAAGTTGAGAAGTGGATTAGCACAGCAAGTTTGGTTGCTCTATCCTTGCTTGTCATGAAGTCTGGAGCTATGATTGTCCTTGGCCGGCTTCTGGGAATGTGGCCCTCAGAGTGTTCTTTATTTTACTGATTGATGATGATATTTTATATATCTGGAGCAACGGGGTATGCTGTTCCAGCTTGTCAAGACTTCTTAGGATCATTTAGCAGGATCATGATATACACATGATTTATGCTGGGGGTCCTGTGTTTTTGCTGCCCTGGCTAGTTATGTTACAGGAATGTGTCCACATGACCAATGGCTTGACAGCTTTGGACCCTAAGACTCAATTGGCCTTCCCTATGCAGAGACACTTTGCCTGTGTCCCTGCAGCTCACAGCTAGAAGAAATATGTTTTTCATGTTGTTTTACTCTTCATCCTTTACTATAATAAAGCATAGTTGTGAGTATAACCTGTCAAAGGACATTTGATTCCTTTTGGTGAATCACCAGCCTTAAGGTGGTCTTGGGACCCCTGAAACACAGGAAAGTCAGATTGGGAGGACAGGAGTCATGAGAAGTGTCATTTTGACAAAGACTTTTAGAAAGTGAGGGAGTAAGCCATTTGGATTTCAGGGAGAAGACAATTCTAGGAAGAAGGAATTACCTATGCAAAGACTTGGAGGTGAGAGTGTGCCTGTAGTGTTCAAGGAAGTGTAAGGAGGCCATTGTGGATCAGAATGGATGAAGATAAAGGAGGGGAAATGAGCTCAGAGATGCAGTGGGCTCAGAAAAGGACATTGAGTGCAGAGGATGATGTCAGTTAGCACCTGCTTGCTGAATGAATTGCTAAATTCCCATCTTTCCTCTAAGGAGGAATATCTTCTTATGTTTCATCAGCTTATGTATTTCTATTTTTGGCAAAGCTGTTACATATTCTTCTTAACCTCTTTGTTCTTTCCTCAGTTTTTAAGAATTTTTGCTGAGTAGGCCGGGCGCAATGGCTCACACCTGTAATCCCAACACTTTGGGAGGCCGAGGCAGGCGGATCACGAGGTCAGGAGATCGGGACCATCCTGGCTAACACGGTGAAACCCTGTCTCTACTAAAAATACAAAAAATTAGCTGGGTGTGGTGGCGGGCGCCTGTAGTCCCAGCTACTTGGGAGGCTGAGGCAGGAGAATGGTGTTAACTCAGGAGGCGGAGCTTGCAATGAGCCGAGACCGCGCCACTGCACTCCAACCTGGGCGACAGAGTGAGACTCCGTCTCAAAAAAAAAAAAAAAGGAATTTTACTTTCTCTGTCTTCTTTTCATCTGTTATGCCAAACATGACCCTGATCTTAGGTAATAACTCAGTTTGTGCTATTTCGATTCAAAGGAAGGGGAAATCAGTCATACCGTGCCTCAGCACAGAGAGGATATCTGAGCTGAGTCTTAAGGATAAGTATCTGTGACTGAATTCCCAGGTTCAGGGAGCTGTGCTATTCACTCCTTCCCCTCACACCCCATTTTCAAAACTCAATTCTGATTTTGTCTTCACAGAGGAGCGCTCTCACATTAATCTGAGTTAGGTGCTCAGTACTTACATGGCAGTGGTGACCAGTGCTTTTTCAAACACTTAAAATTATCTTGAGCTTTCCTCACTGGGCTGAAGCCTCTTCTGTCTCTCTCTACCTAGTGCCATCACATGCAGTATCCTTAATAAATGTTGAATAAGTGTCTGAGTGAGTGAATAAATGCTTGTGATTCTAAGGAAGGATGAAAAATCGGGAAGAAAAAACAAGTCAGGATGACAAATGCCTGTGGAGTGAGCTTGGACAATCTGTTTTAGGAGTTTGGGTCAGATTGATTGACTTCCATTGAGGAAAAGGGTCCTTTAGGTAGGCAAGAAGGACCGGAGTCCAAATAGTAATGGCTCAGCTCTCTCATTTGTTCTCTGTTGAGTTGTCTGTTGTGTGCTAGTTCTTAAGTTGTAAAGGCTCTTTTTATGTTATCCATTTCATTAGCTTTGGTGAATCACACTTATTTAAGCCTTCGGTCCTAATGGATAAAAAGTGTGTTTTATTTGCTCCATAACATTTTATACCTTTGGAGATCATGTCTTTATTCTCTCTCGTTAATTTCTTCTTAGAATTGACATTTTCTCTGTAATAAATATTAGTTTACTGCAAGTAAATTTGTTTTTTATTCAAACACGCACATATTTTTTTCTTTTTCTTTTAAACTTCAAAGCCAATAAGAGTTTGGATCCAATCTGGGGCTTAAGCAATGAAAAGGAGGCTTTTCTATTTTACTGATTTTTTTTAAAATTCAGCACCCTTTTGTTTCTTTAAAAGAAGGAGGCTTGTGTGTCCATATTTGAAATGCTGCAGAGAGTAAACTGATTAAACCCTTTCCACCCTACTTTTCAGAATGCATAATAATATGGTCCTTTTTCTTTATAAGCTCCTTCGTTGTCCTCAACTCCTTTATGAACTTTCAGCCCTCATTCCAATTAAATAGGGAAATTGTGCTAGTACCCCAGGACAAAGACTCGTAAAACTACTTTGATGATTTTTTTTATAGTGGTAAAAATGAAATTTTTAATTTACTGTTTGCCAGAATACATTTGCCTTATATTTATTTAGGAAGTTTTGCTACTCCCTAGTATCATTCTTTAGTCAAAACTGTTTTTTCTAGTCAAAATTTCCAGGTTAAATATTCTTATGAAAAAAATTAGTATTAATTTCTGAAAGGAAGAGGAATCTTATTATTTACTTCTTGCTGTAATTATTATAGTAATGTAAAATATTTTTCACTGTCAACTGTGGGATTAAGCTTAAAATTTTGTACCCAATACTGGGGCTGGAGAGCTGGCTGTAATTTCTGGTGGCCCCTGCCGAAATCCTGCAATTATCATTCCTTTTTTCAGGTGCTTGGCCACTTCTGATCTTTCTCCTTTTTCTACCTCTCTCCCTTCATTCCTTCTCTCTCTGCAACTTCTCCTCTTCCCTTTCTTCCCCCCGCCCAACCCCTCTTTCATTTAGTAAGTATCCACATGCTAACTCTTATTTAGCTCAAGCTCTAGTATGACTCATGGCTGAGTTGGAAATAATAGGGGCTGTCAAGAACCTGACTTTTGCAGAGAGAAGATGCACAGAAAAGGAAAACATACCAGAATATATCATGTGTCATTAATCTGGTCAGTAGAGAAGAGGAGATCCCATTTGGTTGGGCTAAGGGGACATTTATTTGAAAAGGGGGCATTTGACCATACTTTGAAGGATAGGTTAGGATTTTGACAGGTAGAGATTTTTAAAAGGGTATTTCAGATGCAAGAAAGAGATGAATAATTATGTTGTAGCAGGCAAGTGGGTTGTCTTGGTTAGTGACCAATGACCCATTTATGAGACAGTGTAGAACAGGGTTCTGCAAACTTTTTCTGTAGAGTGCCAGATAGCATTGTAGCAAACTTTGCCATTGTAGCAAGCGTAGCCATAGGTAATAATGTATAAATGAATTAGCATGACTGTGTTCCAGTAAAACTTTATTTACAAAATCAGAGTGGGTCAGAGTTGGCAGGCAGGCTATAATTTGCCCATATCTGATATGAGTATAATGAGTGGGGAAAAAAGACTGGAAAGGGAGGTGGTGGTCAGATCTCAGAGGATTTTGAATGCTAGCCTAAAACGTTAGAAAACAATTGATATTATGTTTAGTGAAACCATGATGGTTATGTTTCTACTAATGGTTTAAATACATAGACATTTAAATTTGGGATTAAATTAAATTAAATTTGGAACCAGATTTCTTCAGATATTTATATATATATAGTTATATATATATTATATTTATATAGATATAGTTTACAGGTATACCTACCTCTAAACTAAGATTTCTTGGTAGCTGAATATTTTGTGTGAAAATGGTGGGTAGAGAGCAAACTAGGCCTCTGAATAGATCCCAAAGAAGCCTGATTTCGGAGATAAGCAGAAGCCTGGTATCTTTTGGGTTCCTACCACAACATCTCCACAGAAAAGTCAGATCATGAAAAATAGGTGAGAATTCATGGGCAGGCCCTCAGATGATCTGGACCCAAAATGTTGACATTCTTCCTGTTAAAAAAATGATAGTGTAAACTGATAGCAAAGTAGATATTAGTGTCATTATTTTTTGATACTTAGAGGAATTTTTATACATATTCTAAATTAATTTCTACATAATTTCTAGAAAATTGTGTTAGTATAGGAAGTTCTCTTGTCTGTTTCGATATTGCTTTTCTACCTCCTTTATTGTAATATCAGAAATTCTGTATTTTTCTTCACATGTTGTTTCCCCTCAGAATTATACATCAAGGAAAGTCTGTTTTCTATTGCTGTCTGTATCCCCAATCCCCATCTCATGTAGATCTGAGGAAAAGTAGGTAATCAGTAAACATTTGTTGAATGAATTCATGTAAATGAGCATTTCTATTGTTTCCAACCAACTATTTTATTCCACTATATTTTTGTGTTCTTCATTTTTCCTAGTTCTCAGGATACATAAACCTCAATAGAAATTTTGAATTTATCTCATTGAAATATTGTTTTAAAAATTTGACCTATAGTCTGTTTATAAAATCTTTATTTTAGCAATGTATTCCTATAGGAGATAAAGTTGTAGGATATGAAATGAAATTATTATAGATACTTGCTTTTGAAACATAATGGAAACAAAGTAGGTGAGTTTTTGTACTGGATAAATCTGAAAATGAGGTGGCTTCTCCATGTGTATAGTTGTAACCTACATAATGGTGATAACATAATAGGATGATGTCAGAGTCTCTTGAAAAGAAGTGGGATTGTGATATTTTCAGCCCACCTACATAAAGATGTAAATGTCACCTAAATATATATAGTTAGCAGTATTTTTAAAGCCCTTTTGGACTTTCAGTTACCTATTCGTATTCTATAGGAAAACCGTAATATAGTATTGGTTTTAATATTTTTTTCTAGAATATTCCTTTATACCTATTTATTATTATTTGAATTTTAGTGATTCTGACTACTTAACGATGCTTGTAACCATCTGCTAAATAGTTAAATCTTCTCCAGCAACCTCAGGACCTAGCTCACTGATACGTATTTTATTTTTACTTGTTTCTCTCAACATTTAGATTATATGTTTTCTAAGGGTGCACTTGAATCATTTAATATTGAACCATTTTAAAATGAATAGTGATATGTTGAAAAGATGATTATGTGGGCAAGACATTATGATTATAATTAAGTGACAGAGAAAATAAATATGCTCATCGAAAGCTAAAAAAATACACTGGAGAAGGGTAGGTAGACAAAAGCACCTCCGGCTGAAAATCATATATTTAATCATGTAATCTGCCCTGTCTGAATGCCAAAGTATTTTTTTTTGGAGAGGAGAACTGGTAGAGGATTATTAGGGATGTATATTGCTTCTGGCTGACTGTGCTGCTTGCTTGATCAAGCTGTTGACACCGTGGAAATCGGAAGCATCCTGTTTAAGTCATAAGCTGCTAATTCTTTATAACTTTTCCTTTTACTTGAAATAGAAAAGAGTTGTTCATACCTCATTAATTACTTTGACCAGGCTTTCAGCTGAGGTTTTTTTTTTTTTTTTAAATGCTGCTTTTGCTGTGGCTTGTGCTGGGGTGAGAGACAAACCGAGTTTGAGGATGGGGAGAAGAGGCTCAGAGAGTCAGTGAATGAGAATTTCCTTCTGAGCATTGGTTGTGAGAAAATAAGTTAGTAAATATGATGAAAACCAAATCCCTAATGCTTTTCAGTAAGAGTTAATGTGGAACATGGGACATGGAGTCAGAGGGACTTGCCTGTGAATCCTGGCTATAACCTTATTAGCTGTGCAGTTTTTCGTTTTTTGTTTTTCATTTTGTTTTGTTTTGTTTGTTTTTGAGACAGAGTCTCTCTCTCTCTAGCCAGGCTGAAGTGGAATGGCATGATCTCAGCTCACTGCAACCTCTGCCTCTGGGTTCAAGCAGTTCTCCTCCCTCAGCCTCCTGAGTAGCTGGGACTACAGGCACGTGCCACCACACCTAGCTAATTTTTGTATTTTTAATAGAGACAAGGTTTCACCATGTTGGCCAGGATGGTCTTAATCTCCTGACCTCGTGATCCACCTGCCTTGGCCTCCCAGAGTGCTGGGATTACAGGCGTGAGCCACCGCACCTGGCCAGCTGTGCAGTTTTAATCTCAATTTCCTTGCCTTAAAATTGGGAAATGTCTTACAGGTGTGTGTTAGGATGAAATTGGACAATATGTGTAAAGTTTCCAGCACTGGGCTGGATATGTGTGTGTCACACAAGTAAACATGTATGTATGTATAAAACCTGTAATTTATTATGTCAGCTCTAACTGTGTGAGATTAAGGAGGAAACAACTGCAAGTCAGTTGTTTCCATTTTGAGCTAGAGAGGACCCTGTTGGTCAGGCCTGTATTATGCCCTGAGTCTACTAAGTACTTTGAGATATAGATATAGACGATCTCATCAGAGAGGGGGATTGTGATTTGGATCATCAAGACTTGACCTTTGCAAATCTATTTTTTTCTAAATATGATATTTTCTCACCAGATTTATATTAACATTATTGCATGTGAAAAAATAAAATCATCCATTCTGGATTAGAAAACGTTTTAGAAAACATTTTATAAATCAAATCCAGCTTCAGAATGTCAGGAGGGTTTTAGTGTGTCTTATTTTGGCAACTGTACTTTTACAAGGATGAAACAGATGGAATATGCAGTTTTTTTTTCTTTTGCGAATTTAACTTAAGATCTTACCACACATTGGGATTTGTCTGTAAATCCAAAGGCTCTGAGAATTTCTGAAATTGATCTTTGAAACAAATGAATTAATAAAAATTCCCTGTTGAATATGCTGTTGAAGGAGCCATTGTAGGTACATTTGGTTTGCACAAGATCTCTTATTGAATTAGAATAGAGAATCTCAATTCCCTTATGAGTTAGTTATGTTCAGTTTGTCTCTCATATGGTTTATCATGTTTTTGGTACTCAACATTATCCTTAATTCCTTCACATTCTATAACGGTATCTATGTCTATAAAATAGTGGCCTAGTAAATATTATCCTTTATTTACAGTTGTACATATTTAATGTGCTTACTTAAGGAGCAAGCAACAGAAACAAACTCTGGCTACAAGAAATGAAAGGGCTTTCTAGGAGAGATTATTATGTAGTTCACAGATCAGCTGGAAGGGCTGCACAACCCAGCTTCTGGAAGGAGAGGGACTAGGGAAGCACTAGAAAGCACAATGGTAAGGCCTCATAGACTTTCCAAGGTAATTCAGTTCCAGCAACCATTAGCATCTCTGTAACTGTATTCACATTTTGAGGTCCTGATAGAATCTATCTGGCTTATATTAGTTGGGTGCATTATGCTGGTGGCTCAGTAAATTTTGACTGAAGGATTAGGGGCTGGGTGGCTGGGGGAATTATTTCAAATTGAGCAGCAGCCACTTTTTCTCTACACTTATAGTTTTTTTGTACTATCCAACTACTTATCCAAGAAAGCCCATCACGTCATATATATCAGGGGTCTGAGACCCCTGGGACATAGACAGATACAGATACTGAGACCTATCGGGAACTGGGCCTCACAGCAGAAGGTGAGCAGCAGGTGAGTCAGTGAAGCTTCATCTGTGTTTACAGCCACTCCCCATCACTCACATTACGGCCTGGGCTCCGCCTCTTGTCAGATCAGTGGCAGCATTAGTTTCTCATAGGAGCATGAACCCTATTTTGAACTGAGCATGTGAAGGATCTAGGTTGCATGCTCCTTATGAAAATCTAATTCCTGATGATCTGTCATTCTCTCCCATCACACTGAGATGGGACCATCTAGATGCAAGAAAACAAGCTTAGGGCTCCCACTGAGGGGAGTTGTATAATTATTTCATTATATATTACAATGTAATAATAATAAAGTACACAATAAATGTAATGCATTTGAATCATCCTGAAACTATCCTGTAACATGGTCCATGGAAAAATAGTCTTCTCTGAAACCAGAGCCTGGTGCCAAAAAGGTTGGGAGCCACTGATATATCTTACTATTATAACCTTTTTTTTTTTTTTTTTTAAAAAACCCAAGTGTTATATTTTCCATTTGAGTTTGAGGACATGGTTTGGCATGAGTATGTGTGTATATGGCTAGGGGATGCTTTTTCTTTTTAATTGATGTTTTATAAGAATTTAAGTTCTCAATGATGATTGCAATCATATATTACTTGAGTTAATTTAGTAGTGTCACCCCAAGCCCCACTGTTCCATAGTTCCAAGATGGCTTTGGAGTCCTTCGTGGTGTTGGCAGTGGTGAATCCATATGGGTCTGCAGCCACCTCAGTTCTTGCCTTCTCAGAAGAAAGAATTCAACTGAGGGGTGTAAGGCAGAGAGAGACCAAGGCAAGTTTTAGAGCAGGCATGAAAGTTTATTAGAAGGTTTCAGAGCAGGAACAAAAGCAAAGTGCACGTGGAAGAGGGTCAAGCAGGCAACTTGAGATTCAAATGCATGGTTTGATATTTGACTTGGGGTCTTATGTGTTGGCAGCTTCCAGGGTTGCTTTACTTCTCTGATTCTTCCTGCAGAGTGGGCTGTCTGCATGTGCAGTGGCCTGCTAGTACTTGGGAGCGGCTGCATGTGCAGTGTGTATATTGAAGTTGTAAACATGCTCACTTGAGGCATTTTCCCTTACCAGTCAAGTGTTCCTAGAGGAAGGTCATATTTCAGTTAAACTCTGCTATTTTACCTCTTAGTGCACATTCTTGGGCCCACTCACCCAACCCCTGAGATCTCATCAGGAAGCTGCTGATCACCAGTTTCAGATTTTCTGTCTATTGGGAGACTGCCCTTCCCTGATGCTGGCTGTGACCAATTATTATTATAGAGAGACAGTTTAACAACTGCCTGACCATTGCCTGATGTTTGCCTGACATTCCTGGTGAGGGTGGGTCCTCTCCTGCCTTGCTCATGTCTGACTATCGACTGTAACAGTGGGTGTATTTGAAGGCTGATGTGGCCTCTTACCATCTGTAAGACTTTGGTCAATTTTCATGACCTATCTGAATCTTCATTTTTTAAAATCAATAAAATGGATTTGATGTTACAAATTTTACAAAGGTATATTGAGATTTTTGTGATCTATACATACAAGACTTGGGATATAACTGACCAATGGGTTCTTCTTGCCTGCTTCCCAGATAGAGCCGATTTATCAAGGCAGGGGAATTGCAATGAAGAGAGTTTAGTTCACACAGAGCCAGCTGAACAGAAGATCAGTTTATTTATTACTCAAATAAGTCTCCCCCAAGAATTTGGAGGTTTTTCAAAGACCATTTTGTCACAGGATCCTTGGGATGTCACTTTGCCAGCCAGAAACCTTTGTGGCTGGTGGCTCCTTTGCCCAAGTTTTGCTCAGGCCGACTGGGCTCGTTCTTCCCACTTGGCCCAGGAGGCTGCATTCAGCTCACACTACTGGCCTGGATCCCATGCCTGCCAAGGGTGAGCCAGGCACAGAGCATTGAGGGGTGCATGAGCGAGTGAGTGTGGGTGAGTGAGCGGTGTGTGAATGAGTGAATGGCCATTGCACACAGCCAGACATACCAACTGTGACAGGGCAGGCAGCTCCAGGTGCTGGCATGGGTGCTAGCTCCCTGCAAGGCTGTGGCTGGAACAGGTGTACCTCAAGTGGCTTCCACTACAGGCACCAGGGAACACAGTGGCACCTGGGAGCTTGGAGACTCCAGGAACCACAGAACCTCAAAGAGGGTATCTCAGCCTTGGCTCAGGGAGTTCCTAGGTCTGGGCTTCCTGAAGGACTGCAGCTCTTCTCTTTCCTTCTTGTCACCTGCATTGTGGTGAGTGGAGGGGCATATTTCAGCGCTGTATGTGTTACAGCTCTTTCAGTCCCACCATTCAGTGGGGACTGAGTTCTTATACCATGTCCAGGAAAAATGAAGTACACAGACAACTGGAGGGTGAGCAAGGTGAAGAGGTACATTGTTAAGCAAAAGTACAGCTCGCAGGAGACTGTAGGATGGGTGTTATCAGTGTAGGTATAAATGATACCCCAAAGTGGGTAGCTCCTTTCCACAGGCAGGTCATCCCAGTAAGTACAGCCCTCAGCAGAGAGGAGACCTAGAGTGGGTAGCTCCTATCCAGAGGCAGGTTGTCTCAATGTCTGTAGCCCTCAGCAGAGAGGAGACCCAGAGCAGGTAGGTAGCTCTTATCCACAGGAAGGTCATCCCGATGAGTACAGCTTTCAGCGGAGAGGAGACCTGGAGTGGGTAGCTTCTATCTGCAGGTAGGTCATCTCAATGAGTGTGCAGCCCTCAATGGAGAGAGGATACCTGGAGTGGGTAGCTCCTATCCATAAGCAGGTCATCCCAACATATCTGTGGCCCTCAGGTGAGAGGCAATCCAGAGTGGGTAGCTCCTATCCCCAGGCAGGTCATCCTGTCCTCTGCCTGAGTCTGGCTGAGTCCAGTGTTTTTATGGGCTTCAGACGGGAGGAAGTACATGCTGATTGGTCCACGAGTGGGCCAGGAAGATGCGCTGTAAGTTCTCATTCTGGTCTGTGGAACTGGCAGCCTGGCCCCCATGCTTCAGGCCATACCTGAGTGGTGCTGAGGGGTACCCACAATCCCGTGTGGAGCCACCCTCAGCCTCTGTGGTTTCCCTCCTGTGGCCCCCAAAGTCCGGAAGGGGCCTAGGCGGCAGGGGGCTGGCCTATCATTGCTGCCCCGAGTGTGTGCACTTCCAGCTGGATTGTAAAAGTGCCTGTTCTTGACCACAGCTTTGCTTTGCCCCAGGGCTGGCACCGGGAGCAGGGAGAGGTCAGACAGTGGAAGCAGCGCTTTCAAGCCTGTGAGGGAAGGGAGCTTCCTGGGCCCCTGAAAGCAGAGGGATGCTGGGATCTGCAGCTGCAGCTGATAGGCTGCAGCTGTGCCCAGGAGTGTGGGCTCCTGCCCCACCAACTCGGTGGGGGCAGGGCTCCCTCTGGCCTTGTGGATTGTGCAGCCCCAGCTGTGCCTCCCCTGCTGCAGCTGACATCCTCACAGTGGCTGCTCCACACGGGCTGTCACTGCCATCAGTTTGGGGGAAGCAGGGGGCAGGGTGGCAGTGGCTAGGCAACAGGTGCTTTCTGCTGATTGGTTGGGTTAGAGATGAAATCATAGGGAGTCAAAGCTGTCCTCTTGAGCTGAGTTGCTTCTGGGTGCTGCCACTGGAGTGGTGGAGCCATCAATTCAGACATTAAAAAACCTGAAAAGACATCTCAAATGGCCAGTCCTTAGGTTCTACAATAGTGATGTTATTTGCAGGAGTAATTGGGGAAGTTGCATACCTTGTGACCTCTGGAAGAATGGCTGGCAATCTACACCTTAGAATTCAGGCTCCTCACATCCTCATAACCCAATGATCTCATTAGCTTTACAAAGGCAGTTACATTTTGAGGAAGGGCTATTATTATTTTAACTATAAACTAAATGTCTCTCAATACTAGTCCAGCCTTAGCCCAGGAATAATTAAGGCAGCTTGAAGGCAACAGGCAAGAGGAAAGGGGTTGGCTAGATCAGATCTCACTAACTGTTATAATTGTGTTATAATTTTCGTAAAGGCAATCTCAGGCACATATGTTTATTCTTTACCTTCATCTTTTGATTTTAAATGGTTACAAACATTTATTTTATAACAAAATACTATTAATGGGCTGAATTTATGATATGATGGAAAAATAGTTTGAGGAACAGCTTAAGACCCAAAGCTTATTTGGCCTTTTATGACTGAATGTTCTTCAGTTTATCTCTTAAAAGTAATGATACTAATGATTACTCAAAGTAATTTGACCTCTCACAAGGTTTTCTATTATCATTAAAGATGCAAAGCAGATGTGTGGATAAACTTTACTTATCTCTGTATTACCTTGGAATCTCTTCCTCATATTTACATTTGAATATATATGAGATTGTTGTTCAGGAAATTCAGTGTTTCAGACAGACTAATGGAACCTCATTTTAAGGTATGATTTGATATAATCTTCTCTTTGCTTTTCTCAATCAATTCTTCCCATCTCCACACTCTAAACTGAGATGATAATTGCTTTTAAGAGAGTAACCAGGCAGATGTAGGGCAATGGTTTACAAGCATAAGCTTCGATGAGAGGTGTCCTGAGTTTATGTCCTGTTTCCTCCATTTACTGAGGGTTAGCCATGGTTCATTTTCAAACCTCTGCAACTCTCAGTTACCAATATGTATAAAATAAACAACATTATCTCTTCAATGAGGTTTTTTTGAAGAGTAAGTAGAATAACGCACTTAAAAACTAACACAATGCATGACTCATTACCGCCAGCACATTTTAGTTCTTATTATGGTTAAAATTTTTATAAGAGGAGGTATACTGAAATATGTTTGTGGCTGTGTATGTGTGTGTGGGGGAGAGAGAGAGAGAAAGAGAGAGAGAGAGAGAGAATGAGAATAGTGTTTGGATAACATTTAACGTTTTAGACCCTGGAAGGGATCAGATCTTTTTTTTTTTTTTTTTTTTTTTTTTTTAATTTGGTGGATTGAACCTTCTCTAGGACTGGGTGATTATTACAAAGGTTATATTTGTATTTAAAATGTCTTTGTTATGATCCAGAAGCAATTTAAGGCCCAGTTTAACAAAGAACAGACAAGGTATCACAATATTTCGATAGCAATATTGAGGCTCAGTCAACATTGACTGGAATTTTTTATCTGATGTGCTGTTCTTGATACAAATTTTGGGTAAAAATAGGTTTACGCAAATGTATTGCAGCATAATCTTTATATTTCTTATCAGTGTACTCTAATGTTTGTGAAGTGCTCTCTAATTGTGGAACAATAATTTTTATTACCAATCACATTAAGTGATACACAAACTCTGTACTGGACACATTATTTCATTTTATTATCTCAAAGTAGCTATTTTCCTGATTTTACATATGAGCAAATGGACTTTGAAAGCTAACTTACCCAAGGTCACATGTCTAGGGAATGGCAGAGGTGGATGGTGACTGACTCCAGAACCCATTTACAGGGGAAGAAAAAGCATCTTTCACAGAGATGTGATACATGCTTACAAAGGCACTTTCATGGTGGTACAAGCTCTTAGGCAGACGATATCAAGATCTGTACTTAAGGAGTAAGACCAGAGGTTTAAGTAAAAACAGGCTTTAATTTTCATTTTCCTCAACATATGTTAGTTTCTTTTCTTTCTCTTTTTTTAGGAGACAGGGTCATGCTATGTTGCCCAGGCTGGAGTACAGTGGTACGATCATGGCTCACTGCAGCCTTGACCTCCTGGGCTAAATCATTCTTCTCACCCTCCCAAGCAGCTGGCATGTGCCAGTACACCCAGCTAATTTAAAGTTTTTTTGTAGAGACGGTCTATGTTGCCTAGGCTGGTCTTGAACTCCTGGCCTCAAGCAATCCTCCTGCCTCAGCCTCCTAAAGTGCTGGGATTATAGGCATGAGCCATCATGCTCAGCCTTGTTTTCTTACATACCTAATGGATAATGCTTTTTGATATTTTAGAGAAGGATTTTTGACATTTTGTATATTTGGAACTGAAAAACATCTTCTGCTTTCCAGACGACAGAAAAAAATAAAAGAGCTAGCTATGCAGTAGTGGCATTTTATTCTAAGAACTTTGACTACATTTGGAATGTGTTAAATCTATGTAACTTGAAAGTGTTACAAGATTCCTACAGTGCTGCTTTGACAACCAGAAATCTCTGCAGCTGCCTCTGGGTGTTGCACAGCCCAGCAGGCTGCGCTCGGCTCGCGCCTGCTCAGATCCCACACCCGCTGTGGCTCCACGCTCAGCTTGTGGCTGGACTGGGCATGCCACAAGCGGCTTCTGTGTTGGGTGCTGGCATCCAGACTAGGGGAACATGGTGGCACCCAAAAATTTAGAGATGCCAGTGATCACAGAGCCCCAAGGGATGTTACAGCTCTTGCTTGGGGAGTCCTGAGGTCTGAGCTTCCAGAAATGTTGCAGCTTTCCACTCCCATAGCTTGGAGAGTGAGAGCGTGTTACAGCTATTTTATTCCCACCGTCCACAGCCCATTGGGCAGAAGTTAGGGTTACAGCTTGTTTGTTTCTGCTGCCCGCAGTTTGGTGAGTTCCAGGTTCTTGTCCCATGCCCAGGAAGAATAAGGTACACAGACACAGGAGAATAAGTAGGGCAGAGAAGAATTTTATTGAGCAACAAAAGGAAAGCTCTCAGTGGAGAGGGGACCCTGAAAGCAGGGTAGCCATCTGTGAGGCTGAGTCTGGAGTTTTTGTGGGCTTAGAATGGGGAAGTGCATGCAGAATAGTCCATGGGTCATCTTGGAAAAAGAACCATTCAGTTGGTTGAAAGGCATCATCCAAAAGGAACCAATCAAGAGACAGACAGTAAGACAAAGATAGAAGTTCTCACTCTGGTCGTGGACTCTGTCCAGAACTGGCAGTTCAGTTTTCAGGTTTCAGGCTTTCTTTGGCTTGAAGGTTGGCACTGAAAGGGGCCCCATTTTTGACTGTCTAGGAATTTGTCTGTCTCCTGTTGCTATTGATAGCATTAGAGTTAGTGAAACACAATAAAAATATATTTTGCTTAAGAGAGAACCTCAGTCTTCCCATTATTCACTGCTGTCCTTTCTTCTTTTTTAATTGATAGGAAAAAATTGAGTAATATTGTGCCTTAATAACAAATACAGCCATGTGTAACTTAACAATGACAATACACTATGAGAAATGCATTGTTAGGTGATTTTATTGTTTTGTGAACATCATAATATACAAACCTAGATGGTATAGCCTACTGCACACCTAGGTTATATGGTATAGCCTATTGCTCCTAAGCTACAAGTCTGTACAGCATGTTACTGTACTGGATACTGCAGGCAACTGTAACACATTTTAAGTGTCAGTGCATCTAAACTTGTCTAAGCATAGAAAAGGCACAACAAAAAGACCATACAAAAGACTTTTTTTTAAAATAGTACACTTGTAAAGGGCACTTACCATGAATACAGCTTGCAGGACTGGAAGTTGCTATGGGTGTGTGAATGTGAAGCCCTAGGACATTACCGTATACTACTGTAGACTCTGCAAACACTCCACAGTGGTATACTTAGGCTATATTAAATTTAGAAAAAAAATATTTTTCTTCAATAGGTTAACCTTAGCTTATTATAAGTTCATAAACTTTTTGATTCTTTTGTAATAACACTTGGCTTAAAAGAAACACATTGTACAGCTGTACAAAATTTTTTCTATCCTTATTTGATAAGCTTTTTTCTATTTTAAAAATTTTTTACTTTTTACTTTTTACTTTTTAAACTTTTTTTGTGAAAAACTAAGACACAAATATAAACATTAGCCCAGGCCTACACAGGGCAGGATCATCAATATTATTGTCTTCCACCTCCACATCTTGTCCCACTGGAAGGTCTTCAGGGGCAGCAACATGCATGGAAGTGTCATCTCCTAAGATACCAATGCCTTTATTTTTTTTGGAATACCTCCTGAAGGACTTGCCTGAGTCTTTTTACAATTAACTTTTATTTTTGTATGTAGAAGGACTGCATTGTAAAATAATGATTAAAAAGTATAGTAAATTAATAAACCAGTAATGTAGTAATCTATTATCAAGTTTTATATGCTGTACCTAATTATATATGCTATACTTTCATACAACTGGCAGCACAGGTTTGTTTACACCAGTATCACCATTAACATGTGAGTAACACATTGCACTGCAACACTATGATGGCCATGATGTCACTAGGCAATGGGAATTTTTTAGCGCCATCATAATCTTCTGGAAGATTATATATGTGGTCCATCATTGACTGAAATGTTGTTATGGAGCACTTAACTGTATTGAAATTTATTTTGTTTAACGAAGAATAATGAATTCTTCATTATTATATGTATTTATCTGTAGTTCCTAAGTTTAACAACAGTTTTGTACTGTTATTTAGATATGTTGAATGACATTTAAAGACTATGACATATGCATTCTAGGATACAACATGCTGCAATTTCTACCTTTTTCTCTCCAGTGTCTGTATTTATGTTGAAAGTCCAGGTGAATGACATCATCAGTCGTCAGTACCTGAGCCAAGCAGTTGTAGAAGTGTTTGTAAACTACACGAAGACAAATTCCACAGTAACTAAAAGCAATGGAGCAGTGCTGATAAAAGTACCCTACAAATTAGGACTTAGTTTAACTATTATTGCTTACAAAGATGGCTACGTGTTGACCCCTCTGCCTTGGAAAACCAGAAGAATGCCAAGTAAGCACTTAAACAGTTTTTTTGTTTGTTTTTGCTAAATGTAAATGAATTTTTTTCTGTGTTTGGGGGATATCTTGTTCTGGTAAGCTGAAAATGGGAATGCTTAAGTCAATATAAGGAGGTTAGAAGGGAGTGCTACTTTGAAGAAAACATGGTCTTAGTCTTTTCGGGCTGCTATAATGAAATACCCTAAGCCGGGTAGCTTGTAAACAAGAGAAATTTATTTCTTGCAGTTTTGGAGTCTGGGAAGTCTAAGATCAAGGTGCCAGCAGATTCTGTGTCTGGTGAGGGCATTTTTGTTTATAGATGACATCTTCTGTGTCCTCACATGGTAGAATGGGCAAACAAGTTCTCTTGGGCCTGTTTTAGTTCTGAGAAGCTGCTTGCAAGCAAGGGTCTTATGTCCCAACAGGTAAACTATCTGAAACCTCCCTAACATATTATTATAGATTTATTTTTAAAAATTGGCAAAAATAATCTTTAAAGAATAAATGTGTAAAGATACATGGGAATCTTTTAAAAATACATCTCCTAGGGGCAATTTGCCATTACAGGCAACTAAAATATTATATATCTACAAAATTAAGAGTGAGTGATATTATGCTATAAGTTGTATTATGGTACAAATTGGACACTTAGTATTTATAAAATGTTATCTATGATAAGATGCCATTAGAAATCATTGAGAAAAGGTTGAATAGTCATTAAATGATAGATATATTTTGGTTAACTATTTGGAATAAATTAATTAGATCCATATGTGAAAATATATTGCTTAGAGAGATCAAATGTGGAAAATAATTATATTAAATATAAGAAAATAAACTATTTGACCTTTCAGTTAGGATGGTCTGTTTAAACTTAAAAGCAATAAAAGATGCCGTAAGCTATATATGAACATATTATTTTAATAAACTCCTGTATGTCATAAACATAAAAAGCAACTGAGGTTGGAAAAATATTTGAAACAGCAAGGCATAAAGTCCTTAATATGTAAAGAATTCATACAAATCAATAAGAAGATGCCAAGACCCTAACTAAATAAGGTAAATGGACAAAATCATGGCCTATCAATTTTTGAAACAGGAAATACAAATGGTTAGTAAATATGACAACATGCTTTAATAATCTAACATCAGTACACCAAAGAAATACACACTTAGATTTTTTTACCTTAAAAAAGTTGTTAAATGATTATCTTTAATATTGTCAAACAAGATAGGATCAGTATTCGCAAACATTCTTGGTAGAAGTACAAACTGGCAAAATTACCTGGATAACAATTTTTGAAATGTATGTGTCAAAGTCTTCAAAATCTTCATAAACTTTGACCCAGTATTCCACTTTATGAATCTGCACAAATAAACGTATGTTAAAATATTAAATACAGTGGACAGGCGTTCATGCACCAGGAAGCTGATGCAGTATTTTTGTAATAATAGTGAATGGAAGCATTCTAAATCTATGGAATTAATGCAGTAAATAAGTGAATCTTGATACCTTAATAAATGAAATATGTGGGTTAAAAATGTTATGAAAAGTATCTTTTGAGAGAAATACTTATTAAATGAAAAAGGCAGGGTAACAGTATTCTGTATACAATATCATAATTCACTATTTTAAAAAGTCATAGGAATACCCAACAAAGAGCTATAATAAAATATTATTAATGATTGTTCCTGTGGTGGTATTGCAATGATCATCACTTTCATCTTATTTTCTGTGTTCAAGTTTTTCACAGTGGGTATTATATCCCGTTTATAATAGGAAACAATTTTCACATGAAAAGAAATCTGAATGTGTTTGAGGTTCGGAAAGATTCTCCTCATGTTTAATAGAGGTGTCACTGAGAAAGTATCCAAATATGGAATAATCACCTTGAGGTTCAAACTGTGACCCTCCTACCTCTCCAATTTAATCCATTAATCAGTCTAAATGTTAATATATTCTGAAATTGAAATTACATTTTTATTTGGTAGTTCTCTTTTTCTATGAAAGGAGAAAAGTATATTTCATTTTAACTCCACCCATCATTGTATACTTTGTGTATTTTACTTTTTTCCATATTTTCTTTAAATTCTTTGAAATATCTCAAAATAATAAAAGTATTTCCATGCAACTGTGTTTTCTCTTAAGAGATTTGAGGATGCCATGCTATTTCTATTAATTTTAAATACACAGCATAGAGGAAAGATATTAAACGAGAACTTGTGCTTTGGGAACTCCTCAAAACTGATTTTTCTTTTGGAGGATTGAGAACTCCTCAAAACTGATTTTTCTTTTGAAGGATTGATAAGTTTGATTTGATCTTGCTTATAAAATGGTCTTTTGTCCCAGCTTCTTGCTCCAATCTTGAAATAATATCATTCAGGTAATCTGCACTTAACTCATCCCAACAGGTCGTTCAGCTGCCTATGCTTGTAGGCAGGTTCACCTGCATCCTGCATTACTACTAAAGGTTGCCTTTGAATCATTTTGTGCATTGAATTGTTTCCTTCTCTGCCAACTCAGGATCCTTTTGGCAAACCACACCATGTGCAGAAGAGCATTGTGCTTTTATGTGGGAAGGTAAAAATGAAAAGTGAATATAGTTTGTATCTAGAGAAGCTTGAATCATGGAGCCAAGAAAAAAAATTTTAAAAAATCTTAATAAGTAACAACTAGAGAAAATGTATCAGGGGGTTATTCAAGCACTTAACTTGATCATTTATATCTGGGGTTACAGAACATCATTCATCACCTTGGTATAGACTACTACTGTCAAACAGAAAAGATTAGTAAAATAAATAGTGATAACCAATGTTTTCTTCTCACTTTATTGTGACCTTTTTTCCTCCATCGTATTTTACATTAATTCTTCCTCTGTTTTGAATTGTTCTTCCCATCAAGCATTTGTTTCCCCACCCACACACACTTTTTGAGACTTGCTGTTACAGAACTATATTTGTCCTAGTTTTTTTCCCCCTCACATTAAGTAAAATATTCTAATTGTGCTATATTTCACAGTATATTCATCAGTTACACTTTCACTGTTCCCGCAAAGCCAAGCAAATATATGGCTATTTGAAGACACTGTTTTAATTACTGGAAAATTAGCTGGTAAGTACCATACTTCTTACTAGGTAAACACTTAAAGTTATTGTTGTATAACTATACTTCTTCACTAAGAATCAGTGTGAATTATAACTTGAGAAAAATCTAAATTGATCAGTATGATTAGCACTGACTGTAAGTTGATCTGAACTGATACTTATTTTACTGTCAAATGAATGGTGTGGGTTTTTTGTGTAGCAGGAGTCATTTTTTCCTTTACTATTTTAGCCCCTCAAATAGGCACACTGTAGAGAACATCTGTTCTTCTTTCCAAATCACATTTCTTACTGGGGCTTCCATGGCGGGAGAAATTGAGGAAAGGGCAGGACACATATTGCTCAGGCCTTTGGGGCTAATTTACAGATTGCCTCCTTCTTGCCTTCAGCATTAAATTTGTCGCTTTTTGGGAGATGCCTAAGACTTGGTAGTTAAGTATCTGCTCTGTAGACGTGATTTGCCTCACTTGTGTATCCTAAGGAGAAGGGTGCAGAAATCATATTTTGGGTACTGATTCAAACTGTGTCCTCCAATTCTGCTTTACCAACCATGCAGATGATTGTTTCATCCTAACTCCCCACATGCCTTAGAAACCTCAGAATTCTGTGACTCTTTTATTGCATATTTTAGGAAACCTCTATAAATGACAACAATTTGCTTGTTTGTTTTGTATTGGTAAATTAATGTTTAGGTCTAAAGTGTAATAGGAACGACTGATAAAGTGAGAAAGCCCTCAAGGTAGAGTCCAGTAAGAACGTCATGGTAAAAAGAACTCTCTGTGAAAGTTCTTTTCATTTTTAGATGCTGTCTTATCTATTCCTAAAGTATTCAACCAGAAAATTTACTATTATTTGGGAAAAAAATAAACTAGGGCTTGATGAATCTTGAAGCAACTTACTGAGTGAGGCTGTAGAATCTCTTACTTATGAAATACCAAGACATTTGAAATACCAAGACATTTGCCAGATTTTTTTTTTCTTTGAGACGGAGTTTCGCTCTTGTTGCCCAGGCTGGAGTACAATGGCACGATCTCAGCTCACTGCAACCTTTGCCTCCCAGGTTCAAGTGATTCTCTTACCTCAGCCTCCCAAGTAGCTGGGATTACAGGCATGTGCCACCACACCCAGCTAATTTTGTATTTTTAGTAGAGATGGGGTTTCTCCATATTGGTCAGGGTGGTCTTGAACTCCTGACCTCTGGTGATCCACTTGCCTCAGCCTCCCAAAGTGCTAGGATTACAGGCATGAGCCACCGCACCTGACCAGCATTTTTTTTTTTTTTTTTTTTTTTTGAGACAGTGTCTGGCTCTGTCACCCGGGCTGGAGTGCACTGCTGCAACTTCTACCTCCTGGACTCAAGTGATCCTTCCACCTCAGCCTCCCAAGTAGCTGAGACCATAGGCATGTACCACCACGCCTGGCTAATTTTTTATTTTTTGTAGAGACGGGGTTTCACCATGTTGGCCAGGCTGGTCTCAAACTCCTGACCTCAAGTGATCCACCCATCTCAGCCTCCCAAAGTGCTGGGAGCTACCATGCCTGGCCTTGCCGGAATTTTGAGCTAGTGATTTTTGCTGTGTATGGCAGAATGGTGGATGTGGAGCTGTGTGTGAAAGAATGGAAAGTAAATAAGAATCACAAGTATACAGAGAGGCTGTGTTTAATGCTGTTGGGGCCTTAATGAAATTAGCTTCTTCACAGTCCCTCTTCAGTGTTTGTTTTGATGCATCTCTACCCCTTACTGGCATCTTCAAACCCCATTAGAAATCATAGTTTCTGCTGGAATACATGAAATGGATCTGTGTGACCATGTCCCATACCAATCCTTTACCACTGTACCAAGCAATGGTAAGCACTCATTTGTCTGGAAAGTACTGGCCATGCCTTGGCAGGTTTCCATGAGAACACTGTGAGTCCTCTTGAATTCTCAGGTCACTTCCTTTTACTGTCTCATTTTCCTAAAAGGTGACCCATTTGTAAGGCCAGGCAGGAAAGTATGACTGTTTCATAATGATGTTAAATCTTTCTGTAAAAAAGACATATCCTTACTGCTGAACTTCCATAACATGTTTCATTAGGTTTGTACAGTGAAAATTAAGCGTGTGTGTTTATGTATTTATGGCAAAAGGAGAAACTAGAAAATTTAGGAATGTACAAAACCTTACAGAAGCTCAGCTAGACATTTTGCTTAGTGTGCATGTATTCAGTTGTAAGAAATGTGGTCTTCAAAATAATTAAGCCACATATTTTAAAAGAGCAAGTCGTAGGTAGTACCTGTGAATGATCAGAAGTCTTTAGATTGTATCCTCAACAACCAAACAGCATGTAATTATGTTACTTTTCTTAACTGTTTTCCAGGTATTATTTTTCTAGCTTCACACACACAAAAACTATAAACTGAGAAGTCTTACATTGTTTCATTTATCATTTATTGTCATGTAGCTCTTTAAAAACTGATGTCTTTTCTATTCTAATAATTTAATTGATTGCTTCCGTCTTCATCAGTGACCTTGCTGAAGTTCAAAGCAAAAGCTGATGTTTTTGATAATTTTCAGGTGTAAGAGCTGATCTTTGAATTATTAAATTCAAAATCTGTTGATTACAGAAATATCAATATTGTCACTGAATTCTCACTTGATAAATAATGTTAGAAGATACTGAGATATTTATACTTAGGAAAAATTCAGTTACTGAGATATTTATAAATTGAGTACCTGGCATTTGAAAGGCTTTTAATGCATGGTTAGTTAACTGATAGAGAAACTTACCCACTTAAGTATGTGACTGAATATCATCAGAGACTTTCTGTTGCAAGTTACTGAAAACCCAGTCCTAATCTAGCTTAAGCCCAAAAGAAGCATTTATTTATTTCTCTTATAGATGTTAAGTGTAGGAATAGGACGAACTTTAGACATGGCTCGATCAGGACTTCAGTAGAAATAATTGAAAACTGGTTCTCAATTACTCAACTCTCCACTTTTTGAATGCTGCCTTGATTTTTAAACAAGCTTTCATTTTTGATTGCAAGATGGCTGTTACAACTCCTGGATGTATACCTGCTCACATAAAATCCGGTCCAAGCAAAACACACATTACATCTCATTAACTGTGCTTGGGACAGGGCCCATCATTGAACAAATCACTGTGGCCAAGAGAATGAGATGCTTTTAATTGGTTTCAGCCCATTCTGGCATGCACCATCAACTCCACTACTGTTACAGAAATGAGACCCCAAATGAAACACATGGGCTAGAAATGGTCAGTGTGGGGTTCCCCAGAGTGGAAAGAAAGGGGTGAGGAAATTCTGGGCAGCAGAATCAATCAGTACAAAGGTGCCTTGTGTCATCTAAAGAAAGGAAAATTTCTTAGTTCTGCATTCAAAATAATTACATAAGAAGATGCTAATGATGTTTAGCAATAATTATAATTGCTTCTTTTAAAGTAAAACGTCCTAACCAATGCTGCTATGCTTAACATGCCTTTATCTCTTTGTTAATGAGGTTTCCTTTTTTTCAGATGCCAAATCTCAACCAAGTGTTCAGTTTTCAAAAGCCTTAATTAAACTTCCCGACAACCATCATATTAGCAACGTTACCGGCTATCTTACAGTTCTACAACAGTTTTTGAAAGTGGACAATTTTCTGCATACAACTGGAATTACTCTCAATAAACCAGGTATTATCTACTTTTTGCATAATATAGTTATAAGAAACATTAGTACACAAATCTTTCATCAAATATTTAGCTATTTATAATAGCTTATAATATATAAGCTATGGATAATACACATCATTTGAGACATAAATCTAGTTATTAAAATGTATATAATAAAAAATTCCCTTTAATGAAATATATATTATTCAATGAAGGAAAAATTCAACATACATTATTTCAAATGCATGGAAATTTTGATTTCTTTTAAATTTATTAAATTTTATTTGATCCAAAGCAGGTAAGGTATAGAAAATAGTTATGATTATTGTATAGCTTTGAAAATTTAATACATTTAAAAATTAAAATTCAGTTTGTATTTTTTTCATAATTTGATGTATTCATTTTTATCCAACTGATGAGAAGCATCAATAATTGAGATAGAAAAAAGTTTATAGATTGGAGTAAGCTATTGTAAATATTTGCTATTCTCTGTGTAAAATATAAATATTGAAAATATATATATTCCAGAGTCAACAGCACGCATATATTTCTATAAGGCTGTCATAATATAAAAGTTAGTGGAACAATGGAATTTTACATTTAAAAATACATTCATAAATAAACCCTTTAAAAACGTCATTTCCCTCTGTACATCCACACTTGTTCCACCTTTTTTTTTTTCTTTTGAGACAGGGTCTTGCTCTGTTTCCCAAGCTGGAGTGCAGTGGCATGATTTTGGTTCACTGCAGCCTTAACCACCCAGGTTCGAGTGATCTTCCTACCTAAGCCTCCCAAGTAGCTGGGACTACAGGCGTGCACCACCACACCCAGCTAATTGTTTTTATTTTTTGTAGGGATGGGGTTTCGCCATGTTGCGTAGGCTGGTCTTTAACTCCTGTGCTCAACAATCCACCCACCTCAGCCTCCCAAGGTGCTGGAATTACAGGCATGAGCCACCTCGCCAGGCCTGTTCTACCATTTTTACCACTCATTGTAACCTAACTGAAAATCCACTCTTTAAAATCAACTCAAACAGTCTATAATTCTGGTATTTTCTTTTTTTTTCAGATATTTTGTTCATTTCATTTGAGGAACAGGCAGCAATGAGTGATAACAGGAAATAAGTATTTTGGTTAGATAGAGTTTTGTTTTGTTTTGCCTGTTGGAGTTGATGCTATCAGTGCCCCAGCCAGATGACACTTATTCTTCTGTTACAAACCTGCTTTTCCTACTGTACACCTCTGTGACTTTCTGAGGGCATTCCTTGGTTCCAAGAAGCAGACTTGGCCATCACATGGGGCAAGCTGTCAACCAATGACAGACAAGAATTGGTGTGGCTAGGACAACTCTGAGCCAGTGTATGTCCCCAGTGGAACTGAGCTGGAGTTACCACAGTGATAACCTGCTTGTTAACACATCCTGTATTGGCTGCCTTCCTTCCTGCTGAATTACGCTTCTGTTAGTGATAGGTGCTTCCTGGGATTACCTACCAAATAAACTATTTACACTCAGATTATTATCTCAGCTTCTGCTGCTTGAGGAAGCCAAACTAAGACATCTGCCAAGATTTTCCAGATGTAACCTACAGGATGCTGTAAATAAAAGCATTTACTAGAATGGTATCTGTATGCACTATCACAAATGAAGCTCATGGCGCTGGAGGATGTTCATGGACAAGACTCACTAGATTCAGTGGGAAAGGGTCAGAATGAACTCTGTTCCCCAGCACTCTATTACCTGCTTTTGAGAGTATTCATTAAAAGTTTTGATTATCCTGAGAATGCTACTATCGTTTAAAAAGTTCTAGAGCAGTGCTGCCAAATGGAAATATTCTTCTCTGTCCAGCATGTGGCTGTTGTGCTCTTGAAACATGACCAGTGCACTGAGAACTTAATTTAAATAGCCACATGCAGCTAGTGGTCACTCTGTTAGATTACACAGTTCTAGAGTTCCGTGAGGATAAAAATGTGCTTTCATAAAAGTTCTGTTCTCCGTCTCATTGTTTTCTTCAGTCTTTTTTTTCCTTGCACCATTCTTTTCTCCTCAGACTTGACTTTATCTTAAATGCTGGTGTGTCAGTTTCAATAGTTTGTAAAGCCACTGACTGCACCGAGCTGAGGGGTGAGGTTGAAGCAGGCACTTCAGAAAGCCAGCCAACTAGTTTTACTGAGTAATTTGATGTAGTTACTTAACAATTTATATAACATTTGATTTGTGCTTGCAGTGGTTGACTTACCAGCAATACCAGCCTATAAAATATGTATGGCACTGCTTTGCTCATTTAATATTAGTCTTTCAGGTAATTTAGTACAGTTAATTCTTATATTTAATTGAAAATTTTCAATAAGCCACTACTTGCCCTGTTTGACGGCTGAAGCCATTCCAGATGATAAGCAGTCACGATAACGAGGACTCTTTCTGTGGCTGCCAAGGCCCTCCACTCTTGCCTGTCTCCCCTGCTGCCCTCTAGCCCTGTGGCCACCTTTCTTTCCTGCACCTGCCAAGATCCCTTCTAATTTGGAGGCTTTGGACTTGTTTCTTCTGCCTGGAAAGTTCTTGAAGGTTCTTCCCATTTGGCTGCAGCTCAGATGTGCCCTCCTCAGAGAGGAGGCCTTTCTTGACTGCCTAATTATGTTCCTTTTCTAGATTATCATGCACTTACATTTGAGTGGGGGAAAAAACTGATGAGGAGTAAATACATGGGGGGAAAAAAAGGATATTTGATAGGAATTATTATGAAAAAGTATTGCAGACAATATCAGAAATTATATATTTACTGTGTCTTTGGGGCCCATATGAGTGCATGGTGCTGGTAGGGACTTTGTAAATATTTGTTAAATGAATGAACAGAATTCTAGTTTTGAAGCCAAAGATTCAAAAGTGTAGACCAAAAGCAAATAGATAAAAAGTATACTTTCTCCATCTATTTGTAGAATACTGTAATTTTAACATCTATAATATTTTTATTCTTCATAAATATTCTGGTATATATTATAACTTTGTTTGGCATTGCTAATATTTCAAAAGCAAAAGAAAGGCACTTTCTGCTCCCTCTCTCCGCCCAGAGTAACAGAAATCTATAGATAGTTCCTGATATTTAAGAAAGCATACTGTAAATTGTATAATTAAATCTTTAAAACCTTAGGCAAAACAATATAACCAATTCTGTTATCTCCCTTTCTCCTACTTTTCAAGCTTTGAAGTCTAGTATTATGTTTAAAATCTAAGTTTATATTCTTTCAGTTGTATGAATAATCAAGTATATTAAGACAATTTTTATCAAGTAATATTACAGTGATTTTGTTTCACGTTTAATTGCCAAACCTATCCATTAAAAATTGTACTTTTAATCTGAATGCTTTTTATGTAAGAAGTGCAGCTGGATCTGTGGGTTCTAGCACTCGTTGAAACAGATGGTCTTGGAAAAGAGAGGGCGAGATATTTCAAATCCACGTCTGCATTGATGGTGTATGATAGAGCCTTTATTGAGTATGGTACTATAATGAGATGGGGTTTTTTTGGTTGTTGCTTTTTAGATTTATAAAAATATTGAATTGGATTCTAGTGCCCATTACATCAGATGACTTAGATAACTTAGGCTCATATTGATTTGTCAGTGTTACATTGCATAGCCTATATATTTTTTTATTTTATTTTATTATTATTATTATACTTTAAGTTTTAGGGTACATGTGCACAATGTGCAGGTTAGTTACATATGTATACATGTATGTGTATACATGTGCCATGCTGGTGTGCTGTACCCATTAACTCGTCATTTAGCATTAGGTATATCTCCTAATGCTATCCCTCCCCCCTCCCCCCACCCCACAACAGTCCCCAGAGTGTGACGTTCCCCTTCCTGTGTCCATGTGTTCTCATTGTTCAATTCCCACCTTGCATAGCCTATATTTAGACAATATTTTAAAATTACGTTTAAAAAATCCTTAATGTGTATTCAGTATCTATTTGATATTAAAATAGATAACCCTTGGTGAAATAGAGGAACTATTTATTTTAGACCTATAATAATTAGGTAACTACCACCTCTGTTTACATATGATTTTAATAAACTGTCTTCTTTTGTAGGTTTTGAAAACATTGAATTGACTCCTCTTGCTGCAATATGTGTGAAAATATATTCTGGAGGAAAAGAACTAAAGGTCAATGGCTCTATTCAGATTTCTCTTCCTCTTCTACGTCTGAATGATGTAAGTGCAGGGGATCGCATACCTGCTTGGACATTTGATATGAACACAGGTATGTGAGCTAGGTTAAAATATTCTGAATATTTTACATATTTGTCAATTGACTAGCTGGATGTTTTATCTTAGAACTTGATACAGCTCTAGTTTTTTAGTAACATCACAAATGTATTTGTTAGGGACCAAAATTGACTTCACTTTGATTAATATAATACAATCATTGGGGAAATGATGGGAATACACATGTCAAAAAATAGCATTATTTATTCATTCCCTTACCTTTTTGTAACACCACCATTTTGAGGTAGAAATAATTTTTTAAAATTATCTCCCTTCTTAGAAGTTTGTTTTTGTTTTGATAAGCTCATAATACCTATCTAAAAGCGTGGTTTAAGGCAATTGGGAAATGTATGCTAGTTTCATGAAAATAAATAACATTATGTTATTAAGAGATAGAAAAAGTAATTGTTTTTCCAAAGAAACCCCTTAGATACTAGTTTTGTTTTCTGGGTTTCGCCTCCTAAATAGCAACTGGAAATATATGTATATTTTCATCCTCAGCTTCCCTTTGTTTTTGTTCATGAGTTCCCATGTAAATAAGGTAGGAGTGTAAGTTACCAAAAAAAGAAAGGAAAAGGAAAATGATCAGCCCACAACTGAAAAGTTTAGAGGTAGGACTTCCTTGGGTGAGTCATGCTACACTCTAGATAGTTTCACAGGGCTTGGGCTTGGTGTCTCTCCTCCTTCACTCTCATCTGTTTGCTCTGTATTAGCACCTTTCTAGGATAGGATTTCCCTTCAGACTGACAAGAAGGCTGTAGGTGCTCTAATGTTATACTTTGCCAGGTTGAAGGCCAGTAGAGAGATTTTCTTAGGAGCTATATATAGCAGAAGCCCTTGGACTCACTGTAGTTGTAGAGTGGAGTTTGCATGCCCGTCTTAGAACCTGTCTTTGTGACCTGCAAATTGAATGCACAGATTTATTTAGACTTCAGGTCACATGTTGAAGCTGGATGGAACCCTAAACTGATCATGTTGACTGAGAATAGGGCACAATAGATCCTCAAAACTTAAAACAGGATTTCCTGTAGGTAATACGTCCCCCAAAACACATACGTTTTCACTATAGAGAATATAAGCACTAATATATCTATGTTTTAAACAAAGAGTGGAAACTATGTAACCACGATAGTATGCTACTGAAATCATTAGATTAAGAACTCTAAGATTTGGAGTCTAGTCTGTTTACCAGCAGTACTACTTGGAATAAGTCATTTAACTTATTTGGGCCTCAATTTCCTGATTTGTTGAATGAGGAAATCGTGTTAAGGCACTTAAAAAAAGAATATCTGCTGTTTGAGTCCTAGTTGCTGATTGTTCTTTCTGGCCAAGGCATTTATCTCTAATGTACCTTTCAGTGACAACATTTTTTGAATTGATTTATCACTGATATAACACTTGTGGACTATTTAAAAGCAATAGATTAAATTATTCTCATTTTCCAGTTTCTCTACCTTATTAAAATACTTTTTTACATGTTATAGATAATTCACTATAATAAATCAATAAACCATAATACAAATATACACCAAACTCAAATAGCTTTGTTATGCTATTTATAAATAAAACTTCATAAAAGGTACAGGTTTTACTGAATTTTTTCTTTTGACAGCAAATTTTACTGGATGAGGTAACATTTATTGAAAGTTTAGAAGATCTAGTTCTGTAAGAACAATACCAACAGTACTAGACCGAAACAATATTTAGTAAAAAATTAAGACCATAAAACAGTATATTTAATCAGAATATCAGATAAGAGCTATCTTAATACGCACAGTTTAAATAGAATCTGGAGAGTCATGATTTTTCTAAGTATGTCTATGTCCTTAGTTTATTTTATTATTATTATTTTTTTTTGAGACAGAGTCTTGCCCTGTCACCCAGGCTGGAGTGCAGTGGCACACTCTCAGCTCACAGCAACTTCCACCTCCCAGGCTCAAGGGATTCTCCTGCCTCAGCCTCCTGAGTATGTGGGATTACAGGCATGTGCTACCATGCCTGGCTAATTTTTGTGTTTTTTTAAAATAACTATTTTGTTTTAATATAAAATGACAACTTTTTTGGAATGACAATTCTTAATTGGTATGCCAAAAACATGTATTAATATCAAGAAATGTGAAAATTTAGTACTTTTTAATTTTAAAACTCACAAAATTAATAGATAAGTTTTTCATGAATTCCATGATTAAGGCTTTGTGATCCACTTATTTGAAGGTCTGATTCTAAGGTGAGTTTATTTCAGTACCTATTACAATAATAGGTGTCATAATTGATAATTTTTGTGTTTTTAATAGAGATGGGGTTTCACCATGTTGGCCAGACTGGTCTTGAACACCTGATCTTGTGATCCACCTGCCTTGGCCTCCCAAAGTGCTGGGATTACCGGCTTGAGCCACTGCACCTGGCCATCCTTAGTTTATTTACAGTGTTTTTTGGTCACAACAAATCATTCTAATTATTCTATTACAGTATATACTATATTATAATATGATGTGATATATATTAGCCTATGGTTATATATTGCCACAGTTTTCATAATCTTTGAAAAAGTCCCATAATGTATTCTATGCATGACCATCAGTTCTTAAGATATAACTGTAACTAGTACTTTTTACATACCTTTTTAGGTGCTTGGGTAAATCATGGTCGGGGAATGGTCAAGGAACATAACAATCATTTAATCTGGACATATGATGCACCACATTTGGGCTACTGGATAGCAGCTCCACTTCCAGGAACTAGAGGTATTGTAAAAAATGAAAGTAATTAAAACATGTAATCCAAATAGTCTTGCTGGAACGGGGATAGCAGCAGACCTCAGTTTTATTCTTAGCACTGCCACTTACCAGCTATATGAAAATGGGAAAAGAACTTCATCTCAGCTTATATTTTTTTTCATGTGTATAAGATTAAGCTCCACGAACTCTAAGGTCTCTTATAGTTATATCTGATGAATCTGTGAAGAATGAAGTTTGTTCAAATCAAGTATTTTCTTAGTTTACTTCTTTTTATGAATAAATTCTGCTCAAATCAGTTAGAGCTTTTGGTTGCAAGCAACAGAAAAAGATTTTGACTAATTTAAAAATATGCTATATTAGAAGGATGTAGGGAGTTCATAGGATCCTAGGCAAGGCTGAAGAACCAGATGCTGAAAAGCAGGACTCCTTGCCATGCCAGATGGCCTAGTTAGCAGGCCTGCTTGACTACCTTTGCCAGGTTGCTGCTGTGTGGTGGCTGGCTCTAACCCTTTCCAGTATTTTCCTTATACTGTTCCTGATCATTCTAGAGCTGAAGAATGATCATCCTATTGGCCCACTTTTGGGTCTCGAGCACACATGTTACTTGGTGGGGATTGAGGAGGAGAGGAAGGGCTCTTGGAAGTCTGCAGACACTATCATTCAAGAAAAGAATGAGGATGTATTAAATCAAGCTTGTCCAACCCCCAGTCCACAGGCTGTATGCAACCTAAGACAGCTTTGAATGAGACCCAACACAAATTTGTAAATTTCCTAAAAACATTGAGTTTATTCATGATTTTTTTTTGAGCTCATGAGCTATCAATGTATTTTTTGTGTAGCCCAAGGCAGCCAAAAGATTGGACACCCCTGTACTAAATGAAAATTGGTCTGACATTTTGAACAGAAGGAAGTTGGAGGCTGGGGAGCAAAACCATGAATTGTCTACTAGGGAAGATCTGTTCATATTCTAGGAAAAATGAGCATTTTATTTCCTTATATTTAACATATTGTCAAATTATCTAGATAATTTGTACCTCAGGAAACCCTACATTGATCTCAAGTTGTGTACATTCCTCAAAATATTCAAACATTGCATATTTTAGCCATTAAATTTAGAAAAAAGAAAAATTCTCTAACCTGCGGTAGTCTAGACCGGTTGCACTGTCAGCCTGCTACCACTTCCGGGGCCTTTTCAGTATGCGTTGGCATAAATCAAATTGCTTCTTGGCTTTCCCTACCACCGGCCTTGGTGAGTCAATTATGATAGCTTATTTTCCTTTATTCTTGTAGGTTTGTGTTTTTACAGAATAAAAACAAAGCAAAACATTTAGTGTTATTTTAGTGAAGATTTTAGAGTAAAAGTTGAATGCATGTATATCATAATCTTCAGTCATTTTTCAGAGATAATTCTTTTGGTTTATCAAGTGTTTTGGCTCACAGCTGAGGGGTAGTTGCTACCTGGGTATTTCATACTAATTAGGAATAGTCCTAGTACTTACCCTGATCCAGAACATGGATGACATTTTACATATGTTTATCTGCAGCATTTTGTCATCTAACATTATTATGACTGTCTATTATTTTGAAGGCTATCGGTTTTCTCTAGTTTTTAAAATCCAGTTTGATTTTTATTTTCATTCTGTGTTGGCAAGTTTGAATTTTATTTTTTGATTGGGTCTTGCTATGTTGCCTGCTCAGGCTGGGCTCAAACTCTGGATCCTCCCACCTCAGCCTCTTAAGAAGCTGGGACTAATTAGCCATATATGATCAAGAGAAATGTTATTTTTATTTCTATTTGAACTTAGTGCTTACAGGATTATTTATTCAGAAATCAGAGGGTGGTTACTTTTGCTTTTCATGATGCAAAATATCATACAATCTTGCCAGCTGTCTGGCCTTATCCCATTCTATATTTGCAACTATAATGAAATATTGATGAAAAACAATATTTAATTTCATACAACTCACTATGTTTTTAATAAAAATAACCTAAGGAGCATTTGAGTTTTATAGAGAAATGTACTTAGACTAAAAATATATCTAAAATAACTGAATTATATAAGATAGCTTTATGAATTACAAAAGCCAAAATTAATTTCTAAAACCACATGGAAGTTCTGTTCCAGATTATTTGTTGGAAAAGATGTTGTTTGGATGAGTACTAAAATAAAAGTATGGGATTCTTGTTTAGTTTGAATTAGAGACCTTCTAGTGATGCTTTTGAAGAATTTATTCTGCAAGCATATCAGTCAAAGGAATACTACATTAGAACTATGGATAACTTGATGATAGCCCTTACTTTGTCTGTAATTAACTGAGTGAGCTTGAAATAGGTGCTTACCCAACTGAACATTAGTTTTCTTGTTTTTAAATTGGGAGAGTTGGATATTGTGTTAGTCTGCTCAGGCGGCCATAACAAAATAACTGCAGAGTAGTAACTGGCTATTAACAGAAATTTATGTTTTCACAGTCTGGAGGCTACTGTCCAAGGTCAAGGTGCTGTCAGGGTTGGTGAGGCCTCTTCCTGGCTTCTAGATGGCCGCTTTCTCAAGATGTCTCCACGTGGCCTTTCCACACACCAACCACTTCTCCAGTTTTCAGTGGACGTTGATTATATCCTATAATTCAATTCAATCCTGACATTATCTACCTACAGTTAGCATCAGACCCCTCAGGTTAAGGGTTTAATCTCATAGGACTGCCCCCATTTCAGGTGTCCATTGCAAGCAGCAGGTTCTCAGTTTACCCATACCATCTGATTTGGCTTCAAATGGGGGGTCTGCACAATTCTCTCCTCAGGTTTGATAATTTGCTATGATGGCTCACAGAAATCAGGGGAACACTTACTTACACTTACCAGCTTGTAATAAAGGATACGGATAAAGAGCAGATGAAGAGGTACATAGGGCAAGGTCTGTAAAGGCCCTGTGTACAGGAGCTTTTTCCCCCATAGAGTTGGGGTATATCACCCTTCTGGCCCATGGATGTGTTCGTCAACCTGGAGGCTTTACAAACCCTATACTTGAGGAATGTTGATGGAGGCTTCCTCGTGCAGGCATGATCAATTATTAACTTAATCTCCGGGTGGTGCTGAAAGCTACAAGCTTCTAAGCATGGCTTGTTGGTCACCAGCCCCCAAGCATGAGCCTGCCCAGAGTCAAGTTAGAACAAAAGATACTCCCAACACCCAGAAAATTCCAAGGGATTTAGGAGCTCTATGTCAGGAAACAGGGTCAAAGACCACATAACAGAACAAAAGACCCTCCTAGACTCCCTGTTGCTCAGGAAATTCCAAGTGTTTTAGAAGCTCTGTGCCAGTAACTAGGGACAGAGACCAAATATATATATATGTTGATTATGACACAATCCCTAATGTCCCTAAACATTTTAGGATGTATTACTATAAAAACAAAATTGTTCCTATGATCAGCTAGTGTTTGCAGAGCTGCTTTAGTTATAAATATGGTTAATTTGTTTTTTAAAGTTTAAATAGAATTCTAGAATTCCTTGGAAAAAATATTAAGTGCAAGAGATTAATTTTTCAGATTGCTGTAGGAGAGTAGGTGGTTGAGTACAGAGTTTAATAAACAAGTGTTTTAAATGTGCATTTTAAATATACTTGAATGAAAGGAATGCTTTTCTACCTAACTCCTTCTAGACATGCATGCACACACATGCACACGGATACAGATACATTCTCTTGCTACTGCCATACATATAGGATTTGGGGCAAACTCAATATGTCAACATCCTGTTTCCAAATGTGAGTTTTGTTGGATTCCTGTGGAGTGAACATTGTTAGCATTACTCCATTCTGGAAGCAAACTCATTTATGCCTAATTATAATCAAACCAGTCCTCCATACAAATCTACAGATAGCAGAAGGTTACTCTCATTTCTTTTTTGTTTGACAGAATTTCATATTGTACAGTGCTGTGCTTGTTTGCCTATTAAATAAGATAGAACAGTCACCATCTGTGAAATCATGGCCAATATTAGAGTGCCCATTTTAATATAATCTTAAAGCTTCATTCAACAATAGTGTGGTATAGCTAAAACTGAGTGCTTATCATGAGCCAAGCAATGGTCTCAGTGTTTCACAAGTATTTACTCATTTAACCCTCAGCAGCTCACATGGGTTAGATATAACTGTTACTGCTCTGCAGATAAGGGAACTAGATACAAAAGAAATGAAACTTTCCCAAGACTACATAAAAATAAATGGTGAGGTGAGAGTTCCAATTCAGACACTTTGGCTCTAAAGTCTACATGCATAACTGCAATACTGTTTCTCCAAATTTTTTATCAAATTAGTGCAAAATTTGAAAGATAAAATTAAAGAGGTGGTGGTCCCTCAATTTCTTCAGTGTCCTCAGTGCAGGTGGGAGCCTCATGCTGGATGTTTTCTCATGGTAAAGATGACCAGAAACCAGTTGCCCCACCACTCACTCTTCTTACCCTATCTCCCTGAATACATATTAGAATGTAATTGATACTGATAAGTAGACTTATTATATACCTTTTTGAGCACAATGAAGTCTTTGTGATATTGAAACAGATTACCTCAAGATTAGCTGCCCAATAGCATTCATTTTTATCATGTGTTTAAATTTTTTAACTTTATGGGTACATGAGCTATTTTGATACAGGCATACAGTGCATAATAATCATGCATAATAATCACATCAACATGAATGGGGTATTACCTCAAGCATTTATTTATTATAAATGTTTTAATTATACTCTTTATTTTTAAATGTACAATTAGTACATTGTCTGTGTTCACTCTGTTGTACTATGAAAATACTAGATCTTATTCATTCTAACTAACCATCCCTACTCCTCTCCCCCAATCCCACACTACCCTTCCCAGCCTCTGGTAAACCATCATTCTACCCTCAATTTCCAGCTGTTTCAATGTTTAGCTCCCACAAAGGAATGAGAACATGCAAAGTCTGTTTTTCTATGCCTGGCTTATTTCATTTAACACAATGTCCTCAACTCCCATTCACGTTGTTGCAGATGACAGGATCACATCCTTTTTTATGGTTGAATAGTACTCCATTATGTATATATATCACATTTTGTTTATCCATTCATCTGTTGATAGACACTTAGGTCACTTTCAAATCTTGGCTATTGTGAACCGTGCTGCAATGAAGATGGGCATGCAGGTATCTCTTTGATATTCCTCTAGCACTGCTGGGTTAGGGTCTTCCCGACTGAGCTGGTCTCGGCAACTGAGTTCCTTTCTTTTGGGTATATATCTAGCAGTGGGGTTGATGGGTCATATGGTAGCTCTGTTTTTTTGAGGAACATCCTAATTGTTCTCCATAGTGACTATATCAATTTACATTCTCACCAACAGTGTATGAGGTTTCCCTTTTCTCTACATCCTCACCAGCATTCATTATTGACTGTCTTTTGGATAAAAGTCATGTGAACTGGGATAAGATGATCTCATAGTAGTTTTGATTTGCAGTTCTCTGATCAGATGTTGAGCCTCTTTTCATATTCCTGTTTGCCATTTGTTTGTCTTTTTTTGAGAAATGTTCTATTCAAGTCTTTTGCTCATTTTTTAATGGGATTATTAGAATTTTTCCTCTTGAGTTCCTTATATATTCTGGTTATTCTGGTTATTATTTTCTCCCATTCTGTGGGTTGTCTCTTCTCTTTGTTGATTGTTTGCTTTGCTCTACAGAAGCTTTTGATGTGATCCCATTTTTGCTTTGGTTGCCTGTGCTTGCAGGGTGTTACTCAAATCTTTGCCAAGATTTATTGGAGAGTTTCCTCAATGTTTTCTTTCGGTGATTTCATAGTTTGAGGTCTTAGATTTAAGTCTTTAATCTATTTTGATTTGATTTTTGTATATGGTGAGAGATAAGAGTGTAGTTTCATTCTTCTGCATAAGGCTATCCAGTTTTCCCAGCACTATGTATTGAAGAGACTGTCCTTTCCCCAGTGTATGTTCTTGGCACCTTTGTTGAAAATGAATTCACTATAAATGTATGGATTTATGTATAGGTTTTCTGTTCTGTTCCATTGGTCTATATGTGTGTTTTTACCAGTAGCATTCATTTTTATGTTGAAATCATCCTAGTCAGCTTTTACTGCAGTAAAGCTTATCACAATGGCATTCGTATACGTATGTTCTCATAGCAGGAGGATAGTGGGTCAGTTGTGCTCAGTTTACTCTAGAGCCCAGGTAGAAGGAGCTGCAACTCTTAATCCTTCAAGTCTTAGAATTTTTGGATTCTATTTCTTTAGACCCCTGCTTAATTTGGTAAATCCTTTTTTTGAATTTGTCTTTAAAATATTTAAAGATTAAATATCTAGATAAAAAATAAATGCAGCTGATAATCAACATTCTATCTTAAAATCTCTTTGCACAAAGCTCAAATTAGTTAAAAATATTTTCGCCCAGTTTATTTTACCAATTTTTTTTTGTTACTTGGGTCACCAGTTTTACCACCTCTTGAAACAGTTTTCTCAATGCCTGGCCTAGAAGCCAATGTCATATGTTTTAAGCTTTCTATAGCAGCATCTCAGCATCTTCTGTCATATCCATTGCTGCAGTAACAAACAACCCTGCTGTCTCAGTGGCTAACAGTATCAAACGCTTATTTGCTACTTACATTTCATGAGTGTTTCAGGTTGTCTGCTGCACTGTTGGACTTGGCTTCATTCAGTTCAACAGATATTCTCATTCTAGACCCCAGGTTGAAGGAATAACAACTCTCTGGGATATGCTATTCACATATTAGAAGTCTTGAGCAAGAGGGCAGAGCCACACCATGCAAACTCATTTAATACGCTCACATTTCATTGGTTAAAGTGAGTCAGTCAATTAAGCCAAAGGATAGGGAAGGTTTATTTCACCCACAGGGAAATCTGTCATGGGAGGGGAGCAAACAAATAAAAGTGTGTACACTTATTCAATTTGCCTCACCCAGGTTGTGACATAGTTGAGAATTTGATCTAAAATAACATTTTCTCTTTGTTTATATTGAACCATGTAGGTTCAGGTATAAATGAAGATTCCAAGGACATAACTGCCTACCACACAGTGTTTCTTACAGCCATATTAGGAGGAACAATAGTCATTGTCATTGGATTTTTTGCTGTACTACTTTGTTATTGCAGGTAAGAAAATGGCCATAAACACAGAAAACTATCAAGTTATGGTATCATTTCAGTATATTCTGTACATTGAAAAGTTTATTTGTAGAAATGAATTTAATCTTACAATATATCCTTTTTTATTTTTAATCTACATATCTCACAATAGCATTGCATGTATGATATGTAGATTGTGGAGTGATTTTTAAAAAATGAACCATTTGTGTCATAACTTTTAAATATTTTTTGCCTTCTCTTCTACTCTAGGGATAAGTGTGGTACTCCACAGAAAAGAGAAAGAAATACCACTAAACTTGAGGTCCTCAAGAGAGACCAGACAACTTCAACAACACACATAAATCATATCAGTACAGTTAAAGTTGCATTAAAAGCTGAGGACAAGTCGCAGTTATTCAATGCCAAAAACTCCTCATATAGTCCTCAGAAAAAGGAACCATCAAAGGCAGAAACAGAAGAAAGAGTTTCCATGGTAAAAACTCGGGACGATTTTAAAATCTACAATGAAGATGTTTCATTTCTATCAGTCAATCAAAATAATTACTCAAGAAACCCAACACAGTCTTTGGAGCCCAATGTAGGGTCCAAACAACCTAAACATATTAACAACAATCTATCTTCATCTCTAAGTGATGCTCAAGATGAAAAGAGGTATCTCACAGGTAATGAGGAGGCGTATGGGCGTTCCCATATTCCTGAACAGCTTATGCATATTTACAGCCAACCCATTGCCATCCTTCAAACATCTGACCTTTTCTCCACACCGGAACAACTACATACTGCTAAGTCAGCTACTTTGCCAAGAAAGGGACAGTTAGTCTATGGCCAATTGATGGAACCAGTAAATCGAGAGAACTTTACGCAGACCTTGCCCAAAATGCCAATTCATTCTCATGCACAGCCCCCAGATGCCAGGGAGGAGGATATCATACTTGAAGGTCAACAGAGCCTGCCATCCCAGGCTTCAGATTGGAGCCGATACTCAAGCAGCTTACTGGAATCCGTCTCTGTTCCTGGAACACTAAATGAGGCTGTTGTAATGACTCCATTTTCATCGGAACTTCAAGGAATTTCAGAACAGACCCTCCTAGAGCTGTCCAAAGGAAAGCCCTCTCCCCATCCCAGAGCCTGGTTTGTGTCTCTTGATGGAAAGCCAGTTGCGCAAGTGAGGCACTCCTTTATAGACCTGAAAAAGGGCAAGAGAACCCAGAGCAATGACACCAGTCTGGACTCTGGGGTGGACATGAATGAGCTTCACTCAAGTAGAAAGCTCGAGAGGGAGAAAACATTCATCAAAAGCATGCATCAGCCCAAGATCCTTTACTTAGAAGATTTAGACCTAAGCAGCAGTGAGAGTGGAACCACCGTCTGTTCCCCTGAGGACCCAGCTTTAAGGCACATCCTAGATGGAGGGAGTGGAGTGATCATGGAGCACCCTGGAGAAGAGTCCCCAGGAAGGAAAAGCACTGTTGAAGATTTTGAAGCTAATACATCCCCCACTAAAAGAAGGGGCAGACCACCACTAGCCAAAAGAGATAGCAAGACTAACATCTGGAAGAAGCGAGAGGAACGCCCACTGATTCCCATAAATTAACTCCAACGGGGATTGTGTGTCTGCTGTCTCGTGCTGTTTATTCTTGCTTCTTGTTGTAAATTGCAGTATGAACTTAAGAAAATGAGACTGAGCAATCTCATGGTTCTTGGACATGTCTCAAGCAGAGTAAATGGTAATTCAGTAATCAGAGAGAAAGATACCAAGGAATGCTCTTTCTGGCCTATTCATTTATTTTTGGGTGATGAATTTACAGTATCCAAGTTTTCAAAATGTAAAATAGCATCAAGATGTTAGTTATCTGAAAATGTTGCTCACCCAGCCAGTTTGGCCTTGACTCTCTTAAGAATAACAGTGAAATATATACTCCTCAAGTTGCCTCCAAAAATGTTGCCTCTACCATGGTGACTACCCATGGAACATTTAGAAACAAAACTGACTTCAGGCATCATATTATTTTAAATGTTACTATTACGTCTTCTTCTGCCTACACTTAAAAATAACTTGATAAATGACTCGGACTGATGTTACTCTGGAGTTACCACAAAGAAAATGTTGTTTGGTCTTTAAAGAGCATGTGTATTTTCTCATCCCAAACGTAAATCCTACATTTATATAAGATGGGCAAGAAGCTACTTGGTCATTAGAGAGGGAGACACCAGCTCTTTGATTGTTTTTGGATATAACTTTACAAAATAAGATGTTAATTTGTAATTTAGAAATTTGAGAAATTAATGCTCTAATACTGAGTTTTTATTTAAAAAGTATTTTTTCTTCCCCTCAACAATGAAGCAAGCTTAGCTGTCAAGGAAAACTTTTTACAAATCTGAAAAAAACAATCTATGACTTTGGTTTAAGGTTCACTGATACTTTTAGGCTAAATTGGTTTTAATATATTTCTTCTATTCTAAAAACCTGAACTCAGTCACTTAAAGGCTATGAAATTAAAAAAAAGAGTCAATGATGTGAAAGTTTCTTTTGAGCACTAAAATAAAATATGTGGAGATAAAATAAACATTGATTTATTTTTCTTAAATGTTGATGAGAAGAAAAAGAAATGCCATTTTCCTGAGGCTGAAAAATACCTTCAGGATAGTAGTTGTATATCCAGATATTGATTTTCTTAAAAGATGTTTAAGGAAAACAGTTTCAATTTCAGGGGAAAAGTAAAAGTTTTTCCCTAAGTCACTTACAGCCTTTGCAACTTCTTTTTTCGTTTTGTAAGTAATATATCTGTATTCTTTTCATCATAGCAAGCATTCAGTGTGAACAACTTTTTAATTAACTCTGATTTACCATTCATACATCCTAAAAATAAAAGCTCATTATTCATTAAAATCAACTGATCCCATTTTTCTTAAAATTTCCCTGAAGGCAAATGTCTGAAGCACCTTTCCCTTGTGGGGGTAAAAATCCTAAATTGCTTTATTTTTCATTCCCTAGTATTCAACATGGGAGCAACATAGAGACCCAAACCACGTAAACAAGTTCAGTGAACCAAAATAGCCACATTAGCTTCAGTAAAATTATAGCTAGATGTGCAATTTTTTCCTCTAACTTCTAACGTGTCAAATAACCTTCCTACTGTTCTGTGTTAACCCAAAGAACATAAAGACCCTAGGCAAATATTGCTATATATTACCCCAATCCATAGAAGAAATAAATGTTTTGGGTAATACCTAGGCTTCCTTTTTTTTTTTTTTTTTTTTTTTAATAGTGATAAGGCTCATAACAATTAGAGAAGGCTTCTTATTGGTCTTACACAGAAAGATACATCAAAAGCAGCATGACTCAAAATGATTTGGAAAAGGTTAAAGTTAGTAAGTTAGTGCTCTGCTGAAGTGCCTTTGATATAGACTTGCATTATTAGAAGGATATAACATCTTTTTTAAGTGTGCATTTTCTTTCAGTTAACCAAATTAAACAGATGTGCAGTTTTATTAAAAATATAGACCTAGTGTTTCATGTTGGAACAATAAATATTGCATGTGAGTAGTATTTCTTGTTTTTTGAATATAGTATATATTGATAAATTGTTTATGTGGGAATGAAGTTAGAAACTATATAGCAAAACATTATATTTTAAGTGTTTATTTTTCCCACCTTTAAATAAAAATGTTTCATCTCAGCTTGGTAATGAAATACACATATTGGTGTAAGGGTATACCATTCAGGTATGCCACTTATTTTATTCATTTTTGTGTAAGGGAAATGAGATGATGTATCCCAAGGGCTTTTCTAGAACTACTTGTTTGGTTTCAGAATAAAACCTTATTATTTTTTACACTGCACATGCTGTTCTCAATTGGTAATTATAGGCAATTTATCTTTTCTAATGATCAAAAGAGTGTGACTTCTCATTTGTGAGTAGTTCACAAATTTCCTGTTAAAAAGCTGAAGCCATCCATTTTTTCTTAACCCAAGTGATAATAAACAATATTCACAACTTTCTTAAATTTTTAAATTGAAAACCAAGGTTTTTTCAAATATAAACCTAGATGATTTTGGTCACAAATTGTTAACATTTGTCGATCCTTTGTATATACTTTGGATATATATTAAAGGCAAAACTATCTCTCAACTAACTGATGGATTCATTTACTAAAGCACAGGTATATGTATTTTTGAATACATATTATGATCTTAAGACTTTATAGATCAATTTTTATGACTTTATGCAGTTGTATAGGGATTATGCCCTTTTATAATACATAATATACCACAAAGATCACAAATGTTGAGGAATGAAAGCACTTCTTTGCTTTGGCAATCATTTTTAGACCACTATGTGTTTGAATCCTCCGGTATCAATACGTATTATAGGGTTTTAGAGATCTGTGGGTCAAATGATGTCCCTCAAAACTTCCCAGAAAGGTGAAGCTCGAAGCCACACATTCATTTATAAGGCACATGAGTTTCTCATTTTCCCATGTACCAGCATTGTAAAGGAATTCAGCTGTATTAATTTCTATTTCAGATCTAGAATTGACATTTTGCCTTCTTGTTTCCAGGTGTTTCTATTTTTTGTATTCTTTCAGATAAATCTCATATTTCGGTGTATTTATTGCTGTTACGACTATATTTACTGCTGAAAACTAACAACCTGAAGATTTGTAAAATGTTAAACATAGTTCATTAAAAATAATAAAATAAATCTAAAATGTACTTGGTGCATTGTTTAATTTTTGGTGAACTAGAAAACATTCCTCCCTACATTGCCATTTAATCTAGTAAATATTCAATTATTACTTTTTATTTATTCTACAGTAAAATAAACTCTTTTGTTTATATAATGAACTTGATATTTCTTTATATTTCATGTCTCCAAAGTTCCCATTTTTACTGTTAGAGCTGAGTGTAGACAAATTGTTTTCCGTCCACTGAGGAGACTTAAGACAATCTGATCGAATCTAAAATAAATTACAAATCCCAAAACACCTAAGTGAGAAAATAATACAGTAAACCCTCAACCCCCTTTTAAAATATTCTTTGAACTCTAAACCTGAGTCTAAATGATAACACAAAGGCTGTTTATACTTAAAGAGTTAGCTCTTCAAGAACCTTTCTGCTTAATCAATTTAACAATACTTAAGTTCATGCAGTTTGTATTAGGGGACTTTAGAATACTTTGTAGAATTATCTTGACTGCCATGTTTTTAGACATTTCCTGTAACTTTTATAAATTAATAAGGTACTAAAAATAGCTTTGGTCAGTTCTAATAGGAATTGGACTCTGAATCCACTCACCAGTAGACATTGTAATTCCCAACACTGGCTTTATGATAAATACTTTCACTTGGATCCCTGCATGTGCCAGCCAAGCTATGGCTACCTTTGTTAGGGAGCCTGGTCTCCATCCAAGAGAGTCTTAGTCTTACCAGAAATGATATAGCCCCTGGAGGAGCCATAGGGGACCCTAACTCACATGGTACTGGTTTGTAACAAAACTATTCATAAATCAGAAACAGCTGGCAAACATGATGGTCATGAACTGATCATCACATTCTCATCTCAGAAGAGAAACTAATATGGGAAGACTGAAATGTAAGAACTGTAAGAAAAGTAGTTGGATGTAATTAAGAGACATTTTAATCAGTTTATCAAAAGTGATTCACCTTTTGGTACTTAATAACTGGCAGATAATCAGGGATCCTTTCCTTGAAGTAAATGTTGGAAAAATATTTAAACTACACCACAGTGTTTGTTTACCTAGACCCCATGAAATCACCTTGTGGACCTATCTTTATAGGTAGATTTCTTGATAGATGGATACACAGTGAGACAGCTTACTTATATCGGTAAGCTCTCTCTAAATCAACTAGAGGGCTAATTTCTTCTGAGAAAACTGCCTTATTTTCTTAGTTTTGAATTTGTTTGCTCCATCAAAATATTCTTTCTTTTGACTTGTCTTTATTCTTTCATTTTGAGCTTCAGTTTATTTGGGGACTGTAGATTTCTGCCTATTAAGATTTTTAAAACATAACATCTTCAGAGTTTGACTAGAAGAAAATAGTCTAGAAGTCAACCACAATTTGCCATATTAAATGCTGAAAGCTAATAATCTCAATGACAAATTATGGAAAAACATTTTCATCAAGTATATAATGGTACATGTCTTAGAAAAAAATAACTATTTTCTTTCCAAAATAGCTAAGCTTAAAGATTACATTTTAAAACTACCTGTGATGTTTGTTAAAATATTGCAATAACACGTTCCTGCACTTTGTTAGCTATAGTAGATGAATAGCTTCCTATTTCTTTTGGGAAAGTTTACATGATGATGTAAACCCACAGATTATTTTTAAAAAAGAAAATTCACATCTTTAGAAGCATATGCTATTTTATCCCCCTAGGTAACAAAACCTTTCTTAGTTGAAACCTATTATTTCCTGGTTTTGTTTTCTTTTTTTTAAATTTTATTTATTTATTTTTATTTATTATTTTATTATTATTATACTTTAAGTTTTAGGGTACATGTGCACAATGTGCAGGTTAGTTACATATGTATACATGTGCCATGCTGGTGTGCTGCACCCATTAACTCATCATTTAGCATTAGGTATATCTCCTAATGCTATCCCTCCCGCCTCCCCCCTCCCCCACAACAGTCCCCAGAGGGTGATGTTCCCCTTCCTGTGTCCATGTGTTCTCATTGTTCAATTCCCACCTATGAGTGAGAACATGCGGTGTTTGGTTTTTTGTCCTTGCGATAGTTCACTGAGAATGATGATTTCCAATTTCATCCATGTCCCTACAAAGGACATGAACTCATCATTTTTTATGGCTGCATAGTATTCCATGGTGTATATGTGCCACTGTAAACTAGTTCAACCATTGTGGAAGTCAGTGTGGTGATTCCTCCGGGATCTAGAACTAGAAATACCATTTGATCCAGCCATCCTATTACTGGGTATATACCCAAAGGACTATAAATCATGCTGCTATAAAGACACATGCACACGTATGTTTATTGCGGCACTATTCACAATAGCAAAGACTTGGAACGAACCCAGTTGTCCAACAATGATAGACGGGATTATTTCCTGGTTTTCAAGCCTACCCCTGCTATGGTTCTGAATGGTATTCCACAGTCTTGCAAGAGTACCACAATTTTCCCATGAGTTGATTTTTTTTCTGTTCTTCAGGTTGACTGGGGTTTTCATAATTCATATGTTGACTAGTTCTAATCCTTGTAGACCTTATTAAAACACTAGACTAACTGCAGACAGTCTGATTCAAAACAAATAAGATAATTACATTCCCAAGAGTCTCTGGACTTATTACACTTGAACAGCTTAGCTAGAAACCTTTTCTAAATACTATACAGAAAGGGTAATAGTGGCTATTAAGCAATGTAGAGTAAATATCTCAGAATTATTTTACATATTTCCATATTTCAATCCAATAATGTAGATTATTTTTTCATAGAAAAATACTTTTAAAAAATTCAGCTTAAAAAATTAGCTTATCAGTATCCAAAATTTTATAATAAAGACTATTTCAAAACCCTGATTTCTGATTTAGATAATTTCTGAAAGGTTTGTGTCCATAAAATACAAAAAAGGATAATTATTAACATACTTTTGCAGATATTTTCTCATTGTTACTTTTAAAAATTTAGTATTTCTGATTTTTAAAAGAGTTGCTTGTCATTATTCCTTGGATTATTTAACAAACCACTATTGATGTGAATATTGACCATTGAAGAGGATGTTAATGACAAGTAGACAAGATCTATAATTAAGGAGTTTACCAATTATTTCTAAGGGGTGCTTATACTTACAAAAGGAAGGGAAAAATTATTTCTCTGAATAAGTCTTTTTCCTTAATGTTTAAATAAAATGACAAGAAAAGAATCTCGAAAGTGAGTTTCATGCTAACAATCTTTAATACACACCTGTTTTCTGAAACTCTGGTTTCTCAAAAAGTAATGCTTGCTACTGTTCTATTATTTTCTTTTTTCACAATGAGACATAAGAGCAAGCTGTAATGAATCAGTGATAAGAGAATTTGTACTTACTCTTCTTGAAATTGGGACCTGTCTTTCCTGCCTTTTTTTTTTTAAGTCAAGATGAGATTTGATACTATTAAAATTAGCCTTAGTAAGAAATTAATCTGAATCAGGAAATTTTGAAAATTCCATCTGCCCCAAGATGAGCTCGTTTCACTTCTAAAGAAAATACTGCCTGATTGCATGTACAAAATTGTTATGTTGATATCTTATGTTTGTCTTCTTAGACCATAAGATCCTTATGGACAGAAACCATGCTTTACAATTCCTCCAATTCTTAACAGTAGTATGTACTCAATAAATATTGATTAATGGAGTTATGAATCAGATGAATGATGATGGATTTTGTTCAATGGAATAATTAGAAGTGTTTTGAGAAGGGGAGAGAGTGACATCAGCAGGATGGTAAAATAGGAGCTCCCCTGCTTGTATCCTCTCAAGCAACAAAGGCAAAAGTGCCTTTGTGGGAGCTCTGGAATTCAAATAGGAGTTTGTGAAAACCTGCTGGAGCTCAAGACCTAGTAAGGCCATTCTAGAGGGTAGAACTGTGCCCACATAGAAAGCTCACAGGCTATGATCCCAGTTCCAGACCTGGAAATGGCCCTGTCATCCTGAGGACTCAGTTGCAGCCATGTTTGGCCTTGATCTTGCTACCACAATCACCCACCAATGAACCAAGGTAGAGTCACACCATTTATGCTTTGAGTGACAGGCCTGCTGACTTTGTTTCTTCCTGTGGACCCTGAAATGGCTAAGACACTTGTCTTCAGCTCTGTCAGCTGCAGACTGCAAGCAGTCCTGCCCCATGAGGTCCCCAGTGGGACACATGCTTGTCTGAGTTCCTGGAGGCAGGGCTGTCAACCTTAGTCTCAGCTGTAGAACCTGAAGCAGCCCTGCAACTGTTTAAGTCTCTCTCATCTGTGGGCTGGGGACAACACTGCCTGTCCAGAGAACTACTCAGTGACCCAGGGGGAGCCTTCCTAGAAACCCACAGGAAGCCACACCAGTCTGTGCAGCTGGTGATAGGCTAGTTGTGTGAGCGAACTTGAAGACAGGTAAGTTGAAATTACCCAATTATAAGAAGAAAAAGAATGAAGGAAGCATAAGGGACCTATGGGACACCATCAAATACAAATATATTATTAATTATGGGAGTTTCTGAAAGAAGAGAGAGAGAGAAAGCTAAAGAAAGCTTATTTCAAGAAATAGTAGCTGAAAACTTCCCAAATATTGAGAAGATCCAGATTCATGGAGCTCAGAAAACCCTAAACAAGATTGACCCTGTATTAGGCTGTTCATACATTGCTATAAATACTTGAGGCTGTGTAATTTATAAAGAAAAGAGACTTAATTGGCCAGTGGTTCTGCAGGCTTTACAGGAAGCATGGTGCTGGCATCTGCTCAGCTTCTGGTGAAGCTCCTCAAGGAACGTTCAATCATGCCAGAAGGTGAATGGGGAACAGGCCTGTCACATGGTGAAAGTAGGAGAAAGAAAGAAAGAAAGAGAGAGAAAATGGAGGCGGTGGGGAGAGGGTGCGGGCACGGGTGCCACATACTTTTAAGTGACCAGACCTTGTGAAAACGCACTCGCTCTCATGAAAACAGCACCAAGCCACAAGGGATTCACCTCCATGATCCAAACACCTCCCACCAGTCTAAGAATTACAATTCGACATGAGATCTAGGCAGGGACAAATATCCAAATTCTATCAGACCCAAAGAAGAATATTCTGAGACATATTGTGATCAAATTGTCAAAAATCAAAGACAGAATCTTGACAGCGCCAAGAGAAAAATGCCTTATTACACACAGGGGAATCTTCATAAGACTATCAGCAGACTTTTCAACAAAACCCTTGCAAGCCTGGAGGAAGTAAGATAACATATTCAAAGTGCAAAAAGAAAAAAACAAACTGTCAATAAGTAATACTATACCTGGCAAAGCTGTCCTTCACATATGAAGGACAGAGAGACATTCCCTGACAAAGAAAACCTGAGAGACATCATCACCAGTAGACCTGCGTTACAAGAAATAATGAAGTTCTTAGAGTTGAAACAAAAGGATGCTAAATAGCAACATGAAAACATATGAAAGTACAAATGTTTCTCAACTTATAATGGGGAAACATCCTGATAAACCCATCATAAAGTCACAAAATTATAAGTCAAACCAATGTAAGTTGGGGACCATCTGTACAAAATTCACTGGTAAAGGTAAATATTTAGTCAAATCCGGTATACTCTAATACTGTAATAATGGTGTGTAAATGACTTTTAACTCTAGTACAAAAGTTAAAAGACCAAAGTATTAAAAATAACTATAGCTACAATTAGCTGATAAATAAACAAAATAGAAAGATGTAAAATGTAACATCAATAGCCTAAAATGTGGTGAGGAGAGAAGTAGAAGTGTGGGTTTTGTATGCTATTGAACTTAAGCTTTTAGTTCAAAATAGAATGTTATAACAATAAGGTGTTTCATATAAGTCCTGTGGTGAACACAAAGAAAAAATAAACCTCTAGTGAATACAAAAAGATAACAACAACAACAACAAAATCAAAGCATGCACTCCAAAAATCTAACAAATTACAAAGGAGGAAGAAAAGAATGGTATAATGGAAAAAAGGAATGATGAAACAATTAGTAAACAACAAAATGGCAGAAGTTCTTACATATCGATTATTACTTTACATGCAAATGAATATATTTTCCAATCAAAAGACACAGTGTTTAAATGGATTAAAAAATATGATCTCAGTTGGAAAAAAACAGCAGATAGGAGACAGGACTAACTTCCAGCTCCCACTCAGAGCAGTGTGTGGAGGCTCACACTGTGAACTTTTGCTCCAAGGATTAGTGCAGTAAGATACCAAGAAAGCCAGAGACTCCACAAGCCCTTTGAAGGAAGCGGCTTGCTGTTGCAGGTTCTGTGAGACAGCCAAAAGAATGTGAGTATTCAAAGTGTAAAAGAGGGAACATCCACCCCCGAACACACATCCTCACTGGGAAACCTGAAGGTTCAGATCACAGGAGAAGGATTTGACCTTACCTGGAGCTGAGACAAATTTAGAGAGCTGAGAAAAATATGGGGGTAGAGGAAGCACAGGAAAGAGTCCTGTGGGCACTCTCAGTCCCCAGGGAAGCCATTTCTGACTTTATCTCATAGGGGTCCTTGGGGAGGGTTGGCAGTGGAATTGGGGAAAGATGACAGGGAAAGTAAACATTCAGCTGAACTTTGTAACAATTTCAACTCAAGGTGAAGTTTCCCGGACAGAAACTGGGGGAGGGAGTGACCTGGAGTACAGATATGAACATAGAAGCTGCAGAAGGTGGGGAGGCATGAAACCTGAAAGCCCTGTGTACTTTCTCAGCAGGGAGGCTTGTAGCCTGGGGCAAGTTCTCAGCCCTGCTCATTGGCTGCCTGGAAATAAACTGAGTGTGGTTATGGGACACAGTGGGAGTGAGAGCAGCCTTTCCAGCTGCATGGGAGCTGGGTGAGGCCTGTCACTGCTGGCTTTCCCCCACTTCTCTGGTGACCTGTATGATGCGACAGAGGCAGCCATAATCTCCGGGGGAATGTAACTTCATCAGCGTGAGAACCGCACTCCCATCCCCCACAGCAGCCTAAGCATGCCCTGCCCAAGGAGAGTCTGAGCTCAGACACACCAGACCCTGCCCCCACCTGATGGTCTTTCTTTACCCGCTCTGGTAGCTAAAGACAAAAGACATAATTTCTTGGAAGCTCTGTGGCCCCACCCACCACCTGAGACACCCAAATACTTACCCAGGTGACCTTAGGGCAAGCTTGTATACTCCCTGTAATACTGCAGCTGATACTCTCTTGAAAGCATCACCTCCCGGCCAGAGGTCAACCAACACAAAACCAGTGCACTAAGCAAAACTACAACCAAGGACTCTCACAGAGTCCACTTCACTCCCCTGCTACATGCAGTGGAACAGGTTCTGGTATCCACGACTGAGAGACCTGAAGATGGATCACATCACAGGACTCTTTGCAGACGCTCCACAGAACCAGCCCAGAGCCCACTAGCTCTGCTGTGTGGCTGGATCCAGAAGAGAAACAACAGTCACTCTAGTTGAGCTCTCAGAAAGCCCCATCCCCAGGGGAATGAGGAGAGCACCACATCCCCATAAGACAAAAGAATCCAAACAGCAGCTGTTGAGCACCGTATCTTCCTTCTGACATAGTCTATCCAAATGAGAAGAAACCAGAAAAACAATTCTGGTAATATGAAAAAACAAGGTTATTTAACACCCCCAAAAGATCACAATAACTCAGCAGCAATGGATCCAAACTGAAAAGAAATCTCTGAATTGCCAGAAGAAGAATTCAGAGGGTTGATTTTTAAGCTACTCAAGAAGGCACCAGAGGAAGGTGAATACAAACTTAAAGAAATTTTAAAAATGTCACAGGATATGAATAGAAAAATAGATAAACAGCATAAGTAAAAAATAATCACAACTTCTGGAAATGAAGGACATACTTAGAGAAATGCAAAATCCACTGGAAAGTCTCAGCAATAGAATTGAACAAGCAGAAAAAAGAACATCAGAGCTTGAAGACAAGGCTTTTGAATTAACCCAACCAAATAAGGACAAAGAAAAAAATTAAAACAGGAGCAAAACCTTCAGGAAGTTTGAGATTATGTTAAAAGACCAAACCTAAGAATAATTGGTGTTCTTGAGGAGGAGAAATCTAAAAGTTTGGTAAACGTATTTGAGGGAATAATCGTTTCACTATGGAAAACAGTGTGGAGATTGCTTAAAGAACTAAAAGTAGAACTACCATTTGATCCAGTAATCCCACTCCTGGGTGTCTACCCAGAGGAAAAGAAGGTATTATACAAAACATATACTTGCACATGCATGTGTATAGCAGCACAATTCACAATTGCAAAAATATGAAACCAGCTTAAGTGCTCATCAATGAGTGGATAAATTGTGGTGTATATATGCATTAGTCCCTTTTCACACTGCTAATAAAGACACACCGAGACTGGACGATTTACAAAAGAAAGAGATTTAATGGACTTACAGTTCCACGTGGCTGGGGAGGCCTCACAATCATGGTGGAAGGCAAAGAGGAGCAAGTCATACCTTACATGGATGGCAGCAGGCAAAGAAAGAGAGCTTGTGCAGGAAACCTCTCATTTTTTTAAATCATCAGATCTTGTGAAACTTATTCACTATCACAAGAATGGCATGGGAAAGACCTACTCTCCGTGATTCAATTACTTCCCACCGGGTCCCTCCCACAACACATGGGAATTCAAGATAAGATTTGGGTGGAGACACAGCCAAATCATATCAATATATATCATGGAATGCTACTCAGCCATAAAAAGGAATGAAATAATGGCATTTGCAGAAATCTAGATGGAACTGGAGACCATTATTCTAAGTGAAGTAACTCAGGAATGGAAAAGGAAATATTTTATGTTCTCAATCATAAGTGGGAACTAAGCTATGAGGATGCAAAGGTGTGGAAATACGACCTTCGGGACCTAAGGAAAGGATGGGCAGGGAGAGGGGTAAAAGACTACACATTGGTACAGTGTACATTGCTTGGATGTTTTGGTGTATCAAAATCTCAGAAATCATCACTAAAGAAGTTATTCATGTAACCAAACACCAACTGCTCTCCAAAAACCTATTGAAATAAAAAAATTAATAAGTCAAAAAATATGATCCAATAATATTCTATGTACAAAATACTCACTTTAGGCTTGAGGACACATAGAAAGTAAATGAATGAAAAAAGATATTCTATGCAAATTATAACCAAAGAGAGCAGGGGTGCCTATACTTATAAAAGAAAAAAACATACTAAGTCAAAAACTGTAAAGCTGTAAAATTCTAATGTAGTAGTAAATGCCTGCATTAGACAAAAGTGTTCATATATAATAAAGATGTCAATTTATCAAGAGGTTATAACAATTGTAAATATATAGGCACCCACCATCAGATCATCTGAATATAACAGGCAGATATTAACACAAAGGAGAAATACACAGCAATATAACAGTGGCGGACTTTAATATTCCACTTTCAACAATAGATGTGTTATCCATACCAAAAAGGAAAAAAGTCAATAAGGATGAAGTGGGCTTGAAGATAAACCAAAGGAACCTAGCAGACATATAGAGAGAGCATTTCATCTAACAGCAGCAGAATACATACCCTTCCCAAATACACATGAAACATTCTCCAGGATTGATCATATGTTATGTCATAAAACAAAACAAATTTAAGAAGATTGAAATCATCTCAAATATCTCTTCTGACCACAATAATATGAAACTAAAAAGTAATGATAGGAAGATTGAAAAATTCATAAATATGTGGAAATTAAGCAATAGGTTTCTGATCAACTAATGGATCAAAAAAGAGATTAAGGCTGGACACGGTGGCTCATGCCTGTAATCCCAGAACTTTGGGAGGCCAAGGCAGGTAGATCATGAGGTCAGGAGATCGAGACCATCCTGGCTAACATGGTGAAACCCCGTCTCTACTAAAAATACAAAAAATTAGCTGGGCGTGGTGGTGAGAAACTGTAGTCCCAGCTACTCAGGAGGCTGAGGCAGGGGAATGATATTAACCTGGAAGGCGGAGCTTGCAGTGAGCCGAGATCATGCCACTGCACTCCAGCCTGGGTGACAGAGCAAGACTCCATCTCAAAAAAAAAAAAAAAAAAAAAGAAAGAAATTAAAATAGAAATTAAAAAATATATCAATACAAAAGAAAATGGAAACAAAACATATGAAAGCTTGTAGAATGCAGCGAAAGGAGTAAATGCCTACATTATAAAGGAAAAAAATCCAAATATGCAAACTAAAATTACACCAAAAGGGTCTGAAAAAAGAAGAACAAACCAAGAAAAAGTTTATATAAGGAAGATAATAAAGATCAGGCCAGGAAAAAATAGAAATTAGGAAAACAATGGAAGAGATTAATAAACCTAAGAGTTGTTATATTTTAAAAGATAAGTTGATATACCTTTCACTAGAAAAAAACAGAAGACTCAAAATCAGAAATAAAAGAGGAGCTATTACAACTAAAGACACAGAAATAAAAAGGTTAATAAAAAGACTATTACCAATTATACACCAACAAATTGGATAACCTAGAAGGAATGGATAAATTTCTAGATACACATAACCTACTAAGACTGAATTATGAAGTAGAAAATCTGAGCCCATCAATAACAAGCAAGGAGATTGAATTCGTAATTTAAAAAAAATCACTCACCAAAAAAAGCCCAGGATCCGATGGCTTCACTGCTGAATTCTATGAAACATTTAAAGAAGAACTAATACCAATCCTTCTGAAAGTCCTCCAAAAATCAAAGAAAAAGAAATAACTTTCAAGTGAATTATATGAGGCCCTGACACCAAAGCCAGACAATACCATTACAAGAAAATTACAATCCAATATCTCTGATGAATACAGATGCAAAAATCCTCATCAAAACACTAGTGAACCAAACTTAACAGCACATTAAAATGATTATTCAGTGCCATAAAGTGGGATTGATTAATGGGATGTAAGGATGGTTCAATATATGCAAATCAATAAATTGATATGCCACATTAACAGAATATAGGACAAAAATCATATTATCAATGCATCAAGAAAAATTATCTAACAAAATTCAACATCCTTTCATGATAAAAACTACCAATAAATTAGTTACAGAAGGAATGCACCTCAACATCGTAAAAGCCATATGTGACAAGCCCACAGCTTACATCATACTCAATGATGAAAAGTTGAAAGTGTTTAAGATCTGGAACAATATTCACTCTCACAACTTCTATTCAAGTAGTACTGGAAGCCCTAACTAGAACAATTACGCAAGAGAAAAAAAAAGTATTAAAATCACAAAGGAAGTAAATTGTCTCTGCAGGTGACATAATCTTATATATTAAAAGCTTTAAAGGCTTCAGAGAACTTTTAGAACTAATAAATAAATTCAATAAAGTTGCAGGATACAAAATCAATGTACAAAAATGAGTTGCCTTTCTAAACACTAACAATGAATTATCTGAAAAAGAAATCAAGAAAACAATCCCCATTACAATAGCTACAAAGAAAATAAAATGCTTAGAACTAAATTTAACCAAGGAGGTAAAAGATCTGTACACTGAAAACTATGTAAGATAATGAAAAAAGAAGACACAAATGGAAAGATATCTATGTACAGGGATTCGGAAAATATTGTTATAATGTCTACATCACCCAAAGAAATCTACAAATTCAATACAATCCTTATCAAAATTCCAATAGCATTTTTTTACCAAAATTTTAAAAATTCTAAAATTTGTAAGGAAGCACAAAAAACCTTGAAAAGCCAAAGCAATTCTGAGCAAAAACAAAGCTGAAGCCACCATACTACCCAACTTCAAAATATACTGCAAAGCCAAAGTAATCAATAGAGCATGGTGCCAGCATAAATACACAGACAAATGGAAAAAAAATGAAAAGTTCACAGATAAATCCAATATTTATAGTCAACTCATTTTTTACAAAGGCACCAAGAATAAACAGTGAGGAAAGACAGTTTCTTCAGTAAGTGGTGTTGGGACTACTGGATAGAAACATGCAGAAGAATAAATTAGATGCTATTTTATATCAGAAAAAAATTAACTCAAGATTAAAGACTTAAATGTAAGATCTGCAACTGTAAAATTACTAGAAGAAATCATAGGAGAAAAACTATGACATTGGTCTTGGCAATGATTTTTTGGATGACTCCAAAAGCATAGGCATCAATAGCAAAAATAGACAAATGGGATTGCATCCAACTAAAAGGCTTCTAATGGTAAGCAATCAACACAGTAAAGAAATAACTTATGGAATGGGGAAAATATTTGCAAACCACACATCTTACAAGGGGTTAATATCTAAATACATAAGGGATACAAAGAACTCAATAGTGAGTAAACAAATAACCAGATTTGAAAACTGGGCAAATGACCTGAAGAGAAGTTTTTCTCAAGAAGACACACAATTGCCAAAAGGTATATAAAAATATTCAACATAAATAATCATCAGAGAAATGCAAATTGAAATTACATTGAGATATTACCTCACACCTGTTAGAATGGCTGTTATCAAAAAGATGAAAGATAAATGTTAGAGAGGATATGGGGAAAAGAGAAGCCTTGCACATTGTTGGAAGGAACGTAAATTGGTAAGCTATTATGTAAACCAGTATGGAGGTTCCTCAAATTAATAATAGAACTATCATATAATCCACCAAGTATTCTTCTGAATTTATAATCAAAAGAAATGAGTACATTGAAGAGATATCTGCACTCCCATGTTCATTGCAGCATTATGCACAGTAACCAAATTATAAAGTCATCCTAAGTGTTCATGGGTGGATGAATGGATTAAAAAATATGGTATATATACAAAATAAACACTATTGATCCTTAAAAAAAAAAAAAGGAAATCCTGCCATTTGTAACAACATAGATGAATCTGGAGGACATTTTGCTAAGTGAAAAAAGTCTGGCACAGAAAGACAAATACTGTGAGACCTCACTTATACATGGACTCTAAAATGAAACTCATAGAAATAAAGAGTAGATGGTGGTTATTAAGGGCTGGAGAGTGGGAGTGGGGATTGGGACATGTTGGTCAAGATACAAAATGGGAGTGACATCAGCAAGATGGCTGACTGGAGAGGCTTGGTGCTCATTCCCCCTGCAAGAAAAGATCAAGACAATGGAAATACAGCTAAGAATTGACTTGGGTGTTGAAGGGAGAACACTGGAGTGCAGCTGGGGAGTGGAGATGTATCTATGGTGATTGAAGCTCAGGAAGGCAGTGTGGAGGCACCTGGCCTCTGAAGTCCTGTCTCCCCCACCCAGATCAGATTGGTTCAGACAAGAGGGACTTCCCCTTGCAGGGGCAGAGGAGGTGAGGGAGGAAGGTAAGCAGAAAAATCCCATCAGCCCCTACTGCCACCGTAAATACTTGAAGTCCTTAATACAGGAGTATCACACAGTTCTCTCAAAGCCCTGTGCCCAATTGAAAGAGCTGTTAGGGCTTCACATAGGTGCATTGCTCCAGATTAGGAGCACAAGATGTATACTCCCCACCCTACACCCAGTCAAGCCGCTGCAGCACAGTGCCATCTTGAGACCAGGGCCACCTCTGGAGTGTACCTTCCTCTGGGGGCAAGTAGCCACTGCACTTCTGATGCACTGGGGCTCCATTTTCATTGCATCAAGCCCACACCGGGTGGTGGTGGTGGGTGGGGGGCACTGACCACCACAAACCCAGCTACGTAGAGCTTGGGCCCAGGATCAGCTGTGATTCCAGTCCTGCAAAGCAGGGAAACAAACCAGCCACCACCACCTACACTTCCAGTTGGAAAAAAGTCTTGCAAACCCACCCAGGGTGAACTTACTCTTGAGCTAGCAGACTGCTGTGTGCCTCACTCCTCATTCCCCCAGAGGTCCCCCACTGAGCATGTGCCATAGCCCTAGGCTGGCAGAGTGGCTACATGTTCATGCCCAGTGCCTGAGAAACAGCCCTATGGCACGCCTAACCCCCATAGAAATGCCCCTGCCCTGGATTGCCCAAAAACTCTGCCTGCAATTCACACCTGAGAAACAGCCCCTGGCAGAAATGTCCTCAAGTTGACCAGTGAGCTATGCACCTGTGTTCTAGGCCTGAAAAACAGCTCCACATGCCACCCCTGACAGACACGCACTCAAGCCAGTTGAGTAGCTGTGCATTGACATCCTGGGCTTGAGAAACAGTCCTGAGGGCCATCCCTAAAACACACACCCTTCAGGCCAGCTAAGCAGCTGGGTGGTCATGTCCCAGGCTTGAGAAACAAACACATAGGCTACACCTGACAGACATGTCCCCAGGCTGGCTAAGCAACTGCATGCTTATGCCCCAGCCAGAGTAACAGACCCTCAACCCCAGTAAGCCAGACCCCTTGGCTGACCCATCATATGCCCTGACCTGAGAAACAGCCCGGCAAGCCTATTTCTGGCAAAGCTGCACTGCTACCACTATGTTTCTCAGCTTAAGCCACAGACACACTTGCAAACATTACTAATATAGATTATAGCTGAAGAAACTATATAGAGCCTACACTACTGTGTCCACCTAGAACCAAAGCCAACACACCTCACCAAACCAACAGCCCAATAACCATCTAAATGAATAAGTCTTTTCTACAACATCTACTTCATAAAACTGGAAAGGGTGACCCTTCTGCCAGATGCATAGAAATCAATGGAAGGACACATCAAACATGAAAAAGTAAGGAAACATGACACCTTTGAGGGACCACAATAATTCTCCAGTAACAGATCCCAATCATAAGGAAATATGCAAAATGTCACAAAAAATTCAGAATAATAATCTTAAGGAAATTTAGTGAAGATACAAAATAATACAGATAGACAATTCAATACAATCAGAAAAACAATTCATGAATTGAATGAGAAATTCAACAATAAAGTAGATATTGGATAAAAAGATACAAATATGAATTCCACAACTGAAGAACTCAATGAGATAAAAAATATAATCGAGAGCTTCAAAAACAGACTAGATCAAGCAGAAGAAAAAAGTCTCTGAACTAGAAGACAGTTATTTTGAAATAACAGAGAGACCAAAGAAAAAGAGATAAAGAAAAAAGAATGATGAAAGCCTACAAATTTATGTATAGGACACCATTAAACAAACAAATATTCACATTGTGGGCATTCCAGAAGGAGAAGAGGAGGGAAAAAGGTAAAGAAAACATATTTAATAAAATAATAAATTAGAAAGAATTTGAGTTCCAAATTGCTGTGCTAGCTGAAGCACTGCCTACCCTCTCTCTCTCCCAACCAACAGAAAACCAAAAATACATATATACAGCACTGAGATTAACACCAGAAATATCCCAGAACTCAAATATGAAGATGAGACAGTTTCTGGAACCATAATAAAGTGAAAAAACTGAGCGGCTCATTAAGAGAATTGAATTTCCACATGTATCATGCCCCTCCTGCAATTTTGCTGGTTGTCTACCTGATTCTCACTTTTTCCAAGTATGCAGAAAATTTTTTCTCAACTGTGGTTTCTAAATTGGAAAAAGTGAGATTGAGGTAGACAACCAGCTTCCCCATCATCTTGGGTTTCCTGGCAGGAGACCTGCCTTGTCTTAACTCACAGGAAGCATCAAGGGAGAAATACCCCTGAAGACAGAGACAAAGGGAGAAGAAAGAAATATCATCCCCAGCCTTGGAAACTCTGCCCTATAACTCAGCCAAAGAAGCTGTGAAATCGGAGTGGCTGTTCAGCAGCACTATGAAAGTTCATCCCACAGGTTCCCTGGGCACAAACCCCTAGTCAACCTTCTCATACTGCTAGGATATCAGGGACCTCCCTCATTCAGGAGAGGCAGAGCTCCACCTGAGGCAAACCTCAGCCTAAGATGCCACCTAGAGCCAAAAAGGAGTTAGGGACCTAGTGGTAAAGAACGTCTGAGTAAATACATTGAATAAAAACCAAAACAAACTAGAGACGACTGGAATAAATAATGAATCATTCAATGTGAATACATGGACATACAAGCATAAGAAACAACAGCAAACAGGGAATCACGGTCGTTCCAAATTAACAAAGTAAGGAACCAGTAATTGACCCTAACAAGATGAGTTTGTTTTTTGATTTTTTTTTTTAAAGCTCATCAGCTATCGTTAGTGTTTGTGTATTTTATGTGTGGCCCAAGACAATTCTTCTTCCAATGTGGCCAGGGAAGCCGAAAGACTGAATACCCCTGGTCAAAAGTCAAAGATAGGCTGGGTGTGGTAGCTCACGCCCGTAATCCCAGCACTGTGGGAGGCCAAGGTAGGCAGATCAAGAGATTGAGACCATCCTGGCCAATATGGTGAAACTCCGTCTCTATAAAAGTACAAAAATTAGCTGGGCATGGTGGCATGCACCTATAGTCCCAGCTACATGGGAGGCTGAGGCAGGAAAATCGCTTGAACCCGGGAGGTGGAGATTTCAGTGAGCTGAGATCACACCACTGCACTCCAGCCTGGCAACAGAGCAAGACTCCGTCTCAAAAAAAAAAAAAAAAAAAAAAAAAAAAAAAAAAAAAAAAAAGTCAAAGATAAATGTTTGGTGTACTGATATGAAGATGAGAGAGTTTCTGGAACCACAGCAAAGTGAAAAAATGGAGCAACTCATAAGACAATTAGATTTCCACATCCATCATGCCCCTTCATCAATTTTGCTGGTTATCCACCTAATACTAACTTTATCCAAGTATGCAGAAAAATTATCCCCAACTTATCGTTTCTAAACTGGAAAAAGTGAGATTGAGGTAGACAACCAGCTTCCCCATCATCTTGAATTCCCTGGCAGGAGGGAATTGACCACATGTGACAACACAAAACAAGTCTGAAAAAATTTTAAAAACTGAAATCATATCAAAAATCTTATCTGACCACAGTGGAACAAAACTAGAAATCAATACCAAAAGGGACATTTGAAATCATACAAATACATGGAAATTAAACAACATGCTCCTGAACAATCCATGAGTAAGAAGAAATTGAGAAATAAATTTTAAAATTCCTTGAAAGAAATGAAAATAGAACACAACATACCGAATCCTATGGGATAGAGCAAAAGCAGTATTAAGAGGTAAGTCTAGGCCAGGTGCGGTGGCTCACACCTGTAATCCCAGCACTTTGGGAGGCCGAGGCGGGTGGATCACGAGGTCAGGAGATCGAGACCATTCTGGCTAACATGGTGAAACCCTGTCTCTACTAAAAATACAAAAAATTAGCCTGGCATGGTGGTGGGCACCTGTAGTCCCAGCTACTTGGGAGGCTGAGGCAGGAGAATGGTGTGAACCTGGGAGGCGGAGCTTGCAGTGAGCTAAGATTGTGTCACTGCACTCCAGCCTGGGTGACAGAGCAAGACTCTGGCTCCAAAAAAAAAAAAAAAAAAAGAGGTAAGTCTATAGCAATGAATGCCTATACCAGAAAACTAAAAAGATTTCAAATAAACAACTTAATAATGCATCTCAAGGAGCTAAAACAGCAAAAAAAAAAAATCAACATATTTGACAAATATTAATAAAAGAAATTAAGACCAGAGAAAAAATTAACAAAATTGATACAAAAAGACAAAAGATCAATGAAACAAAAAGTTAGTTTTTGAAAAAGATAAACAAAATTGACAAACCATTAGCTAGACTAAAAAAAAAAAAAAAAAAAAAAAAAAACAGAGAGAAGATCCAAATAAAGAAAGTTAGAAATGAACAAGCAGATTTCACAATTGATACCACAGAAATACAAAGGACCATTATAGAGTATTACAAACTATATGCCAATAAGTTTGAAAGCCAAGAGGAAATGAATAAATCTTTGACACACTCAATCTACCAAGATTAAACCAAGAAGAAATAGAAAAGTTGAATAGACCAGTAACAAGTAATGAGGTTGAATTAGTAATTGAAAGTCTTCCAACAATGAAAAAGTTCAGGACCAGATGGCTTCACCATTAAATTCTACCAAACTTTTAAAGAAGAATTAATACCAATTCTTCTCAAACTATTCCAAAAATTGAAGTAAAGGGAATGCTTTCTAATTCATTCTATGAGGCCAGCATAACTCTGATACCAAAACAGATAAGGACACAACAAAAAAGAAAACTGCAGGTTGATATTCCTGATGAACATAGACACAAAAATCCTAAGACAATATAGCAAACTAAATCCAACAACACATCAAAAAGATATGCCATGATAAAGTGGGATTTATCTCAGGAATGCAAGGATGGTTCAACATACAGAAATCAATGAATGTCCTCATTACATAAGCAGAACGAAGAATAAAAATCATATGATCATCTCAATAGAATAAGCGTTTTATAAAACCCAATATCATTTATGATATAAACTGTCATTAAATTAGATATACAAGGAAATTAGATATACAATGTCAATAAATTAGATATATAATAAAGGCCATATATGAAAACCCTACAGCTAACAGCATACTGAATGGAGGAAAGCTGAAAGCTCTTTCTCTAAAAACTAGAACACAAGGATGTCCATTCATACCACTCTTATTCAAGATAGTACTGGAAGTCCTAGTCAGAGCAACTAGGCGGGAGAAAGAAACCTAAATATATCTAAATTGGGAAAGACAGAAGTCAGATTGTTCCTGTTTGAACAATCTGTACATACAATAGTATGTACATCTTATAGTGCTGTAAATACAATAGTATGGTCTTATATATAGAAAAACCTAAAGGCTGTATCAAAAAAGTCTTCAAATTAATTAATACAGTGAAGTTACAGGCTACAAAATCAACATACAAAAATCAGTAGTGTTTCAATACATGAATACTAGTTGAAAAAAAAAAAAAAAGTAATCCCATTTACAATAGTTACCAAAAAACCCTAAAATACCTAGAAATAAATTTAACCAAAGAGGTGAAGGACCTATACAATGAAAACTACAGAAATAGAAAAATAATCTTAAAGTTTGTGTGGAACCGCACATTTTTAATTGGCACATAATATACGTATTTATGGGGTACATAGTGATGTCTTGAGACATATAATGTATAGTAATCAGGTTAGGGTAATTAACATATTTATCATCTCAAACATTTGTTATGTCTTTGTGTTAAGGATATTCAATATCCTTCTAGCCATTTGAAACTATATATGTTATATATATGTTATATTAACTTTATATGTTTTATATATATGTTATTATTTATATATATGTTATTAACTATAGTCATCTTATAGTGCTATTAATCTCAGCACTTTGGGAGACCAAGGCAGGTGGATCACGAGGTCAGGTGATTGAGACCATCCTGGCTAACACAATGAAACCCCGTCTCTACTAAAAATACAAAAAAAAAAATTAGCCAGGCATGGTGGCAGGCACCTCTTAGTCCCAGTTACTCAGGAGGCTAAGGCAGGAGAATGGCATGAACCTGGAAGGAGGAGCTTGCAGTGAGCCGAGATCACGCCACTGCACTCCAGCCTGGGTGACAGAGCAAGACTCCATCTCAAAAAAAAAAAAAAAAAAAAAAGAAGAAGAAAATAATTAAGGTGATAAAATGTGCTTTGATCACTCTGACAGTAGTGTCAAGAATGCAGGGGAGGGAAGGGAAGATCCAGATTTTTTCTAGCAGAGAACCAACTTATACAATTTTAGGGGTTCTTTTTAAATAAACAAGATTCCAAATGTAGATATAAAATATAGGATGACAGAAGGTGGTCAACTAGAAGCAGCTGCAGTCTGCAGCTCTCATGAAGAAAAATGAAAACAGTGAGTGAATTCCACATCTATGACTGAAATTTCTAGGTTCTCACATTGGGACTGACTAGGAAGATGGCTCAACCCACGGAGACTGGCAAGAAGCAAGGTGGAGTGATGGCCCACCTGGGAGCAGCAAGGAGCCAAAGGAACCCCCACTGCCAGCCAAGAAAAGTGGTAAGTAATTGTTTGGCCCCACCTGGGAAACCATGCTTCTCCCATGGATCTTTTCAATCCATGGATCAGGAGATTCCCTTGTGAGCCCACACCACCAGGGCCTTGGGTCTGATACACCGAGCTGTACAGAGTTGTGGCAGAACAGCCACTCAAGCTCATACAGAAACCTGGGAGTTTTATACACTCTGGCCCCAAGAATCCTGGCAAGGTGGGAGATCTATTCATATACTCCCCTAGGAAGAGGGCTTAATACAGAAGCCAAGCAGCAACGTTCTGTGGGCCCCACTTCCATGGCACCTCATGAGTTAAGACCCACTGGCCTGGAATTCCAGACAGCCAGTGCAACAGGATGGAAACTGCATGAGACGGATGAGTTCTCAGGGGGAAGGATGGCCGTTGTTTCTAAGGTTAGGTCAACTCAGCCATTCTAGCTTGCTGGCTCTGGGGAGTCCAGGCAGTCTGGATGAGAAGGGATCCCCCACAGTGCAGTACAGCTGCTGTGCCAGATTGTGGCCAGACTGCTTTTTTTAAGTGGGACCCCACTTGATTTCTCCTCACTGGACAGGGCCTCCCTGTGGGAATTTTAGCAACTCCAGTTAGGGTTATATAGACAGAATTCTGATCTCTTTCTTGGATGAAGCCTGCAGGGAGAGGGCCAGCTGACATCTCTATAGTTTAGTCAACTCAGCCTTTCCAGTTTGCTGGCTCTGAAGATTCAGGTGGTCCAGATGAGGAAGGGTTCTCCCAATGCAGCACACCTGCTCTACCAAAAAAGCAGCCAGACTGCTTCTTTAAGCAGGTCCTTGATCCCATTCTTCTTGACTGGGTGAGAATTCCTAACAGAGGTCTCCAGACAACTCCTACAGGAGCATCTGGGCCAGCAACAGGTCAGTACTCTACCTGGGATGGAGCTCCCAGAGAAAGGAGCAGGCTGCCATCTTTGCTGCTTTGCAGCCTTCACTGGTGATACCTCCAAGTAAGGAAAAAACCAAGGCAAGTAGGGTTTGAAGCCACCCGCCAGCAAATCACAGCAGCCCTACAGAAATGGGGCCTGACTGTTAAAATAAAAACAAACAAAAAGCAACAACAACAATAACATCAACAAAAAAAGACCGCACAAAACCCTCAAAGGTTAGCAACCTCAAAAATCGAAGGTAAATAAGCCCACAAATATGAGAAAGAATCAATGCAAAAATGCTGAAAACTCAAAAAGCCAGAGTGCTGCTTCTCCTCCAAATGACCACAACACCTCTCCAGCAAGGGCACAGAACTTGGCTGAGGCTGAGATGGCTGAATTGACAGAAGTAGGCTTCAGAAAGTGGGTAATAATGAACTTCACGAGCCAAAGGAGCATGTTCTAACCCAATGCAAAGAAGCTAAGAATCATGGTAAAACATTACAGGAACTGATAACCAGAATAGCCAGTTTAAAGAGGAATATAAGTAACCTGATGGAGCTGTAAAACACAATACGAGAACTTCACAATGCAATCACAAGTATCAATAGTAAAACAGACTAACAGGAGGGAAGAATCTCAGAGCTTGAAGACTATCTTTCTGAAATAAGACCAACAAAAATAGAGAAAAAAGAATGAAAAGAAGTGAACAAAGTCTCTGAGAAATATGAGACTATGTATAAAGTCTGAATCTACAACTGATTGAGGTACCTAAAATAGACAGGGAGAATGGAACCAAGTTGGAAAACATACTTCAGGATATCATCAAGAAGAATTTCCCCAACCTAGCAAGACAGGCCAACATTCAAATTCAGGAAATCCAGAGAACCTCAGTAAGATACTCCATAAGAAATTCAACCCCAAGACACATAATCATTAGATTCTCTAAGGTTGAAATGAAAGAAAAAATGTTAAGGGCAGTGGAGAGAAAGACCAGGTTACCTACAAAGGGAAACCCATAATACTAACAGTGGATCTCTCTGTGGAAATCCTACAAGCAGAAGAGACTGATGGTGAATATTCAAGATTCTTAAAGAAAATAATTTCTAACCCAAGATTTCATATCTAGCCAAACTAAGCTTCATAAATGGAGAAAGAAGATCTTTTTCAGACAAGCAAATGCTGGGAGAATTCATCACTACCAGGCCTGCTTTGCAAGAGGTCCTGAAAGAAGCACTGAATATGAAAAGAAACCTTATGAGCCACTGCAAAAGCACACTGAAGTACACAGACCAATGACACCATGAAGCAAGCACATAAACAAATCTGCAAAATAACCAGCTAGTATCATGATGACAGGATCAAATCCACACATATCAATACTAACCTTAAATGTAAATGGGCTAAATGTCCCAATTAAAAGACACCAAATGGCAAGCTGGATAGAGTCTAGACTCATCAGTATGCTGTCTTCAAAAGACCCATCTCATGCACAAAGACACACAAGCTCAAAATAAAGGGATGGAGGAACACTTACCAAGCAAATGGAAAACAAAAAGAAGAGGGGTCACAACCCTAGTTTCTGACAAAACAGACTTTAAACCAACAAAGATCAAAAAGACAAAGAAAAGCATACATAGTAGTAAAGGGTTTAACTCAACAAGAAGACCTAACTATACTAAATACATATGCACCCAATACAGGAGCACCCAGATTTATAAAGCAAGTTCTTAGAGACATGCAGAGACTTAGACTCCCACACAATAATAGTGAGAGACTTTAACAATCCACTGACAATATTAGATCATTGAGACAGAAAATTAACAAAGATATTCAGGATGTGAACTCAACTCTGGATCAAGTGGATCTGATATCTACAGAACTCCCCACACCAAAGCAACAGAATATACATTCTTATCACCACATGGCACTTACTCTAAATTTGATCATGTAATTGAAAATAAAACACACCTCAGCAACACACAACATCACAACTAAAAGAACTAGAGAACAAGATCAAACAAACCCGAGGCTAGAAGGCAAGAAATAACCAAGATCAGAGCAAAACTGAAGGAGATAGAAACAGAAAAATGCTTCAAAAAAATCAATAAATCCAGGAGCTGGGTTTAAAAAAAATCAATTAATAGACTACTAGCTACATTAATAAGGAAAAGTGAGAAAAATCAAACAGATACAATCAGAAATAAGGGGGATATCACCACTGACCTCAGAGAAATACAACCAACCATCAAAGAACACTAAAAACACCTCTATGGACATAAACTAAAAAATCTAGAAGAAATGGATAAATTCCTGGACACATACACCCTCCCATGACTGAACCAGGAAGAAACTGAATTCCTGAATAGACCAATAATGAGTTCTGAAATTAAGGCAGTAACAAATAGCCTACCAACCAAAAAAAGCCCAGGAACAGATGGATTTACAGCTGAATTCCACCACAGGTACAAAGAAGAGGTGGTACAATTTCTTTTTGTTTTTTTAAAATTTTACTTTAAATTCTGGGATACAAGGGCAGAATGTGATAGTACCATTTTTGCTGGAATTATTCCAAACAATTGAAAAGGAGGGACTCCTTCCTAACTCATTTCATGAGGGCAGCATCATCCTAAGACCAAAACCTGGCACAGTTACAACAACAACAAAAAACTTCAGGCCAATATCCCTGATGAACATTATGCAAAAATCCTCAATAAAATACTGGCAAACGAAATCCAGCAGCACATCAAAAAGCTTATCCACTACGATCAAGTTTGCTTCATCCCCAGGATGCAAGGTTGGTTCAACATATGCAAATCAATAGATGTGATTCATCACATAAACAGAATTAAAGACAAAAGCTACATGATTATCTCAATAGATGCAGAAAAGGCCTTCATGTTAAAAACTCTCAATAACTAGGTATTGAAGGAACATACCTCAAAATAATAAAGTCATATATGGCAAACCCATAGCCAATATTATACTAAAGGCAAAAGCTGGAAGCATTCCCCTTGAAAACCAGCACAAGACAAAGATGTCCTCTCTTACCACTCCTATTTAACATAGTATTGGAAGTTCTGGCCAGCGCAATTAGGCAAGAGAAAGAATTAAAGGGTATTTAAATAGGGAGAAAGGAATTCAAATTATCTTTGTTTGCAGACAGCATGGTCCTATATCTAGAAAAAAATCCCATCATCTCAGCCCAAAAACTTCTTAAGCTGATAAGCAACTTCAGCAAAGTCTCAGGATAAAAAATTAAATGTGCAAAAATCACTAGCATTCCTATACACCAACAACAGGCAAGCAGAGAGCCAAATTTTGAATAACCTCCCATTTACAATTGCTATAAAAAGAATAAAACATCTAGGAATACAGCTAATAAGGGAAGTGAAAACCTCTTCAAAGAGAACTACAAATCACTGCTCAAGGAAATCAGAGAGGATACAAATGAAAAAACATTCTATGCTCATGGATAGAAAGAATCCATATTGTAAAAATGGCCATACTGCCCAAAGTAATTTATAGATTCAATGCTATTCCTATTAAACTACCATTGAAATTCTTCACAGAATTAGAAAAAACTATTTTAAAATTCATATGGAACAAAAAAAGAGCCCAAATAGCTAAGGCAATCCTAAGCAAAAAGAACAAAGCTGAAGGCGTTACACTACCTGACTTCAATCTATACTACAAGGCTACAGTTATCAAAACAGCATGGTACTGGTACAGAAACAGACACACAGACATTGGAACAGAATAGAGAACTCAGAAATAAGATCACACACATACGACCATCTGATCTTCAATAAACCTGACAAAAAATAGCAATGGGAAAATGATTCTCTATTTAATAAATGGTGCTGGGAGAACTGGCTAGCCAAATGTAGAAAATTGAAACTAGACCCCTTCCTTATGCCTTATAAAAAAATTAACTGAAGAGGAATTAAACACTTAAATGTAAAACCCCAAACTATAAAAACCCTAAAAGAAAATCTAGCAATACCATTCAGGACATAGGTGTGGGAAAAGATTTCATGATGAAAATGCCAAAAGTAATTGTGACAAAAATCAAAATTGACAAATGAGTTGTAGTTAAACTAAAGAGCTACTGCACAGCAAAAGAAACTATCATTAGAGTGAACAAAAAAATCTACAGAATGGGAGAAAAATTTTGCAATCTGTTCATCTGACAAAGGTCTAATATCCAGGTTTTACAAGAAATTTAAATTTATAAGAAAAAACAACCCCATTAAAAAGAGGGCAAAGGAATAAACAGTCCCTTCTCAAAAGAAGACATTCATGTGGCCAATAAACAGATGAAAAAAAGCTAAACATCACTGATCATTAGAAAAATGCAAATCAAAACCACAATGAGATACCATCACACGCCAGTCAGAATGGTGATTATTAAAAAGTCTAGAAACAATAGATGCTGGTGACGTTGTGGAGAAAAACTAACACTTTTATGCTCTTGGTGGGAGTGTAAATTAGTTCAACTATTTGGGAAGACAGTGTGGTGATTCCTCAGAGATCTAGAGGCAGAAATACCATTTGACCTAGCAATTCCATTACTGGGTATATATGCAAAGGAATATAAATTATTCCATTATAAATATACATGCATGTAAATGTTCATTATAGTGCTGTTCACAATGGCAAACACAGGGAATCAACCCAAACACCCATCAATGATAGACTGGATAAAGAAAATGTGGCACATATATACCAAGGAATATTATGCAGCCATAAAAAGGAGAAAGATCATGTCCTTTGCAGGGATATGGATGGAGCTGCAAGGCATTATCCTCAGCAAGCTAACGCAGGAACAGAAAACCAAACACTGCATGCTCTCACTTATAAGTGGGAGCTGAATGATGAGAACACATGAATGCCTGGTGGGAAACAACACACGCTGGGACCTGTCATGGGGAGGGGTGGGGGAAGGGAAAGCATCAGGAAGAATAACTAGTGGATGCTGGGCTTACTATCAAAGTGATGGGTTGATCTGTGCAGCAAACCACCATGGCACAAGTTTACCTATGTAACAAACCGGCACATCCTGCACATGTATCCTGGAACTCAAATGTTGAAGAAGAAAAAAAAAAAGAATGAGAAAGGAAATCACAATATATTACAAAATTTAAAATCTAACACATAACACAAACATCACAAGTTCCAGAAAAACAACATTAAATTCCTGACCACATACACTCTCTATCCCTCTATATTTTTTCCCTTGGCCACACCACACAAGTGTTGGTTTTTTGTGTTTGTTTTGTTTTGTTTTTTTCAGAATTTTTCAAGTATCTTTTTCATGTCTATTTTTAAAACATTGCTGGGTGTGGTGGCTCACCCCTATAATCCCAGCACTTTGGGAGGCTGAGGTGGGTGGATCACAAGGTCAGGAGATCGAGACCATCCTGGCTAACATGGTGAAACCTCATCTCTACTAAAAATACAACAATTGGCTGGGTGTGGTGGCACGTGCTTGTAATCCCAGTTACTTGGGAGGCTGAGGCAAGAGAATCACGTGAACCCAGGAGGCAGAGATTGCAGTGAGCCGAGATCGCACCACTGCACTTCAGTCTGCTGACAGAGCAAGACTCCGTCTCAAAAAAAAAAAAAAAAAGAAAAGAAAAAAAAGGAAGCCATGCACAGTGGCTCACGCCTGTAATCCCAGCACTTTGGGAGGCTGAGGCAGGCAGATCACGAGGTCAGGAGTTCGAGACCAGCCTGACCAACATGGTGAAACCCCATCTCTACTAAAAATACAAAAATTAGCCAGGCATGGTGGTGCATACCTGCAATTCCAGCTGCTTGGAAGGCTGAGGCAGGAGAACTGCTTGAACCCGGGAGGCGGAGGTTGCAGTAAGCCAAGATTGTACCACTGCACTCCAGCCTGGGTGACAGAGTGAGATTCCATCTAAATAAAAAAAATTTAGTAATGTTTTATTTATGCCAACAGACTCAAAATATTACCATTTCAGCAATCAATATAATAATTATGAGTTATTTTACATTCTTTTTTCTTGTGTACTACGTTTTCAACACTTGATGTGAATTTTACACTTACAGCTCATCTCAATTTGACCTGGTCACATTTCAAATGGTCAACAACCATTGGTGGCAAGTGACTTCTATAGTGCACATTGCTGCTCCAGAGCATGGCCTACTGGGCCAGCTGGTCTCCCTATAAATATAATCAAGTGTTTTATGTTTTACAAACTGTACTGCTGAACAATAATAACCACAAAAACTCCTCTACTGCCCCCATTGAAAAAAAAAAAAGCAGACAACCAAATAAAAAACAAATAAAGATGCATTGCTGGCAAGATGGCCAAATAGGAAGAGCTCTAGTCTGCAGCTCTCAGCAAGATCAACACAGAAGGCAGGTGATTTCTGCATTTCCAACTGAGGGACACAGTTCATCTCATATGGACTAGCTGCACAGTGGGTGCAGTCAGTCCATGGAGGGTGAGCTGAAGCAGGGTGGGGTGTCACCTCACCTGGGAAGTGCAAAGGGTCAGGGAATTCCCTGCCCTAGCCAAAGGAAGCTGTAAGGGACTGTGAACGGTGCACTCCAGCCCAGATAGTGTACTGTCCCCCTGGTCATCACAACCTGCAGACTAGAAGATTCCCTCCAGTGCCTATGCCACCAGAGCCCTGGGTTTCAACCACAAAACTGGGCAGCCATTTGGGCAGACACCGAGCTAGCTGCAGGAGTTTTTCATACCTCAGTGGCACCTCGAACACCAGTGAGACAGAACTGTTCACTCCCCTGGAAAGGGGGCTGAAGCCAGGAAGCCAAGTGGTCTGGCTCAGTGGGTCCCACCCCGCCATGGAGCCAAGCAAGCTAAGATCCACTGGCTTGAAATTCTTGCTGCCAGCATGGCAGTCTGAAGTCGACCTGGGACACTTGAGCTTGGTGGGGGGAGTGGCGTCTGCCATTGCTGAGGCTTGAGTAGGTGGTTTTACTCTCAAGGTGTACACAAAGCCTCTGGGAAGTCTGAACTGGGTGGAGCCCACCACAGCTTAGCAAGGCTGCTGTGGCCAGACTGCCTCTCTAGATTCCTCCTCTCTGGGCAGGGCATCTCTGAAAAAAAGGCAGCAGCTCCAGTCAGGAGCTTATAGCTAAAACTCCCATCTTCCTAAGAAAGAGCACCTGGGGGAAGGGATGGCTGGGGGCACAGCTTCAGCAGAATTAAATGTCCCTGCCTGACAGCTATGAAGAGAGCAGTGGATCTCTCAGGACAGTGTTTGAGCTTTGCTAAGGGTCAGACTACCTCAAGTGGGTCCCTGACCCCCAAGTCTCCTGACTGGGAGATAACTTCCAGTAGGGGCTGATGGACACCTCATACAGGAGAGCTTTGGCTGGCATCTGGCAGGTGCCCCTCTGGGATGAAGCTTCCAGAGGAAGAAACAGGCAACAATTTTTGCTGTTCTACAGCCTCTGCTGGTAATACCCAGGGAAATAGGGTCTGGTGTGGACCTCCAGCAAACTCCAGCAGATCTGCAGCAGAGGGGACCTGACTGTTAGAAGGAAAACTAACAAACAGAAAGGAATAGCATCAACATCAATCAAAAGGACATCCACTCAGAGACCTTTTCCAAAGTTCACCAACATCAAACACCAAAGGTAGATCTAAGAAAAATCCACGAAATGGGGAGAAACCAGCTCAAAAATGCTCAAAATTCCCAAAACCAGAACACCTCTTCTCCTCCAAAGGATCACAACTTCTCACCAACAAGGGAACAAAACTGCATGGGGAATGAGTTTGATGAATTGACAGAAGTAGGCTTCAGAAGGTGGGTAATAACAAACTCCTCTGAGCTAAAGGAGCATTTTCTAACCAAATGCGAGGAAGCTAAGAATGTTGAAAAAAAGTGAGATGAATTGCTAACTGGATTAACCAGTTTAGAAAAGAACATAAATGACCAGATGGAGCTGAAAAACACAGGATGAGAACTTCGTGAAGGATACACAAGTATCAATAGCCAAAACGATCAAGCAGAAGAAAGGATATCAGAGATTGAAGGTCAACTTAATTAAATAAAGCAAGAAGACAAGATTAGAGAAAAAATAATAAAAAGGAATAAACAAAGCCTCTAAGAAATATAAGACCATGTGAAAACACCAAATCTACATTCGATTGGTGTATCTGAAAGAGATGGGGAGAATAGAACCAAGTTGGAAAACAGTCTTCAGGAGATTATCCAGGATAATTTCCCCAACTTACCAAGACAGGCCAACATTCAAATTCAGGAAATACAGAGAACACCACAAAGATAATCCTGAAGAAGAGCAACCCCAAGACACATAATTGTCAGACTCACCAAGGCTGGAATGAAGAAAAAAATGTTAAAGGCAGCCAGAGAGAAAAGTTGGGTTACACACAAAGAGAAGCCCATCAGACTAACAGCAGATCTCTCTGCAGAAACCTACATGCCAGAAGAGAGTGGGGGCCAATATTCAACATTCTTAAAGGAAAGAATTTTCAACCCAGAATTTCACATTCAGCCATACTAAACTTCATAAGTGAAGGAGAAATAAAATCCTTTAGAGATAAGCAAATGTGGAGAGATTTTGTCACCACTAGGCCTGCCTTACAAGAACTCCTGAAGAAAGCACTAAACATGGAAAGGAACAACTGGTACTACCCACTGCAAAAACATACCAAATTGTAAAGGCCATCGACACTATGAAGAAACTACATCAAGTAACAGGCAAAATAACCAGCTAGCATCATGATGACAGGATCAAATTCACACATAACAATATTAACCTTAAATTTAAACAGGCTAAATGCCCCAATAAAAAGACACAGACTAGGAAATTAGATAAAGGGTCAAGACCCATCAGTGTGCTGTATTCAGGAGACCCATCTCACATGCAAAGACACACATAGGCTCAAAATAAAGGGATGGAGGAAGATCTACCAAGGAAATGGAAAGCAAAAAAAGCAGGGGTTGCAATTCTAGTCTCCGATAAAACAAAATTTAAACCAACAAAGATCAAAAAAGACAAAGAAGGGAATCACATAATGGTAAAGGGATCAATGAAACAAGAGCTAACTATCCTAAATATATATGCACCCAATACAGGAGCACTCAGATTCATAAAGCAAGTTCTTACAGACCTAGAAAGAGACTTAGACTCCCACACAATAGTGGGAGACTTTAACACTCCACTGTCAATATTAGACAGATCAACGAGACAGAAAATTGGCAAGGATATTCGGGACTTGAACTCAGCTCTGAACCAAGTGCACCTAATAGAAATCTACAGAACTCTCCACCCCAAATCAACAGACTATTCATTCTTCTCAGCACCACATCACACTTATTCTAAAATTGACCACTAATTGGAAGTAAAACACTCCTCAGCAAATGCAAAAGAATGGAAATCATAACAAACAGCCTCTCAGACCACAGTGCAATCAAATTAGAACTCAGAATTAAGAAACTCACTCAAAAATCACACAACTACATGGAAACTGAACAACCTGCTCCTGAATGACTACTGGGTAAATAACAAAATTAAAGCAGAAACAAAGATATTATTTGAAACCAATGAGAACAAAGACACAACATACCACCATGTCTCTGGGACACATTTAAAGCAGTGTTTAGAGGGAAATTTATACCACTAAATGCCCATAAGAGAAAGCAGTAAAGATCAAAAATCAACACCCAAACATCACAATTAAAAGAACTAGAGAAACAAAAGCAAACAAATTCAAAACCTAGCAGAAGACAAGAAATAACGAAGATCAGAGGAGAATTGAAGGAGATAGAGACATGAAAACCCCTTTTAAAAATTACTGAATACAGGAGCTGGTTTTTTGAAAAGATCAACAAAATAGATATACCACTAGCCAGAATAATAAAGAAGAAAAGGGAGAAGAATCAAATAGACACAATAAAAAAAGATAAAGGGAATCTTACCACTGATCCCACAGAAATACAAATTACCATCAGAGAATGCTATAAACACCTCTACACAAATAAACTACAAAATCTAGAAGAAATGGATAAATTTCTGGACACATACACCCTCCAAAGTCTAAACCAGGAAGAAGTTGAATCCCTGAATAGACCAATAACAAGTTCTGAAATTGAGGCAGTAATTAATCGTCTACCAACCAAAAAAAAAGTCCAGGAGCAGACAGATTCACAGCCGAATTCTACCAGAGGTATAAAGAGGAGCTGGTACCATTCCTTCTGAAATTATTTCAAACAATAGAAAAAGAGGGAATCCTCTCTAACTGATTTTATGAGGTCAGCATCATCCTGATAACAAAACCTGGCAGAGACTCAACAAAAAAAGAAAATTTCAGGCTGATATCCCTATGAACATTCGTGCAAAAATTCTCAATAAAATACGGGCAAACCAAATCCAGCCACACATCAAAAAGCTTATCCACCCCATCAAGTCGACTTCATCCCTGGGATGCAAGGCTGGTTCAACATATACTAATCAATAAATGTAATCCATCACATAGACAGAACCAGTGACAAAAACCACATGATTATCTCAATAGATGCAGAAAAGGCTTCCAACAAAATTCAACAGCCCTTCATACTAAAAACTCTCAATAAACTAGATATTGATGGAATGTACCTCAAAATAATCAGAGCTATTTATGACAAAGCCACAGCCAATATTATACTGAATGGGAAAAACTGGAAGCATTCCCTTTGAAAACCTGCACAAGACAAGGATGCCCTCACTCACCACTCCTATTCAACATAGTATTAGAAGTTCTGGCCAGGGCAATCAGGCAAGAGAAAGAAATAAAAGATATTTAAATAGGAAGAGAGGAAGTCAAATTGTCTCTGTTTGCAGATGACATGATTATGTACTTAGAAAACCCCATCATCTCAGCCCCAAATCTCCTTAAGCTGATAAGCAACTTCAGTGAAGTCTCAGGATACAAAATCAATGTGCAAAAATCACAAGCATTCCTATACACCAATAACAGACAGAGCTCCAAATCATGAGTGAACTCCCATTCACAACTGCTACAAAGAGAATAAAATACATAGGAATATAACTTACAAGCAATAGGAAGGACCTCTTCAAGCAGAACTACAAACCACTGCTCAAGGAAATAAGAGAGGACATAAATAAATGGAAAAACATTCCATGCTCATGTACAGGAAGAATCGGTACATGAAAACGGCCATACTCTTCAAAGTAATTGACAGATTCAGTGATATCCCCATCAAGCTACCATTGACTTTCTTCACAGAATTAGAAAAAACTACTTTAAACTTCATACGGAATGAAAAAAGAGCCCACATATCCAAGAAAATCCTACGAACAAAGAACAAAGATGGAGCTATCATGCTACCTGACTTCAAACTATACTACAAGGCTACAGTAACCAAAACAGTATGGTACTGGTACCAAAACAGATATATAGACCAATGGAACAGAACAGAGGCCTCAGAAATAACACCACACATCTACAACCATCTGATCTTTGATAAACCTGAGAAAAACAAGCAATGTGGAAAGGATCCCCTATTTAATAAATGTGTTGGGAAAACTGGCTAGCCATATGCAGAAAACTGAAACTGTACCCTTCCTTACACCTTATACAAAAATTAACTCAATATGGATTAAAGACTTAAACATAAGACCTAAAACCATAAAAACCCTAGAAGAAAACCTAGGCAACACCATTCAGGACATAGGCATGAGCAAAGACTTCATGACTAAAACACCAAAGCAATGGCAACAAAAGCCAAAATTGACAAATGGAATCTAATTAAACTAAAGAGCTTCTGCACAGCAAAAGATACCATCAACAGAGTGAACAGGCAACCTACAGAATGGGAGAAAATTTTTGCAATCTATCCATCTGACAAAGGGCAAATATCCAGAATCTACAAAGAACTTAATCAAATTTACAAGAGAAAAACAACCCATCAAAAAGTGGGCAAAGGATATGAATGGGCACTTCTCAAAAGAATACATTTATACAGCCAACAAACATATGAAAAAAAGCTCATCATCACTGGCCATTAGAGAAATGCAAATCAAAACCACAATGAGATACCATCTCACACCAGTTAGAATGGTGATCATTAAAATGTCAGGAAACAGATGCTGGAGAGGATGTGGAGACAGGAAAGCTTTTACACTGTTGGGGGGAGTGTAAATTAATTCAACCATTATGGAAGACCATGTGGCAATTCCTCAAAGATCTAGATAGAACCAGATATACCATTTGAACCAGCCATCCCATTACCAGGTATATACACAAAGTATTATAAATCATTCTACTATAAGGACACATACACACATGTTTACTGTGGCACTATTCACAATAGCAAAGACTTGGAATCAACCCAAATGCTCATCAATGATACTGCATAAAGAAAATGTGGCACATGGAATACTATGCAGCCATAAAAAAGGATGAGTTCATGTCCTTTTCAGGGATGTGGATGGGGCTGGAAACCATCATTCTCAGCAAACTAACACAAGAACAGAAAACCAAACACTGCATGTTCTCATTCATGGGTGGGAGTTGAAGAGTGAGAACACGTGGACACAGGGAGGGAAACATCACACACCAGGGCCTTTCAGGGGGCTGGGGGCTAGGGGAAGGATAGCATTAGGAGAAATACCTAACATAAATGACAGTACAATAGTTGCAGGAAGCCACAATAGCACAGGTATACCTATGTAACAAACCTGCACATTCTGCCCATGTACCTACCCAGAACTTAAAGTATGTGTGTGTATATATATACATATATATATACGTCTATATATATATAGACGTATATATATATACACACACACATATATACGTCTATATATATACATATATATGTGTATATATATAGACGTATATATGTGTGTGTGTATATATATATATGGCAGACTGTGTCAGGCCAGATTGTGTGAGTCTAGGGACACATCAGCTAGCCCAGAAGGAAGTAACCACAGCAGGTGCCTAAATGAGGTAGTACAGGCTGGGAGCAGGTGCTACCACCAGTGAGAACCTGGGCCCTAAGCCAGGCAGGAAAAAAAACAAAAACAAAAGAAAAGCAAACAAACAAACAAAAACAAATACAGTTGGCTTGATTATCACCAAACTTGAATTCGGTACAATGGGGCCCAGAGGTGGGCCTTGATGATAATGGCAATCTTCACAAAAGCTTTAGTAACGATTTTGTGACGAACTGTACTAACCAGTTTAACTCTCTGTGTATGCTCCAGGTTAACAAGAGCAATGCATTAATTTATTGCTGGTTAGAAGTTCCAGTAAGCGAGGTAGGAAAAGCCAGTCAGTTTTCATATACCAGCAGCCGCATAGATCCCTCACAGTGGGACAGACAAGTGGAAGAAGAGATAATTAAATTTATTTATTAAATTAACTTTTAGTTTCAGGGTACATGCACAAGTTTGTTCTACAATAAATTGCGTGTCATGGGGGTTTGGCGTACATATTATTTCATCACTCAGGTAATTACATAGTATTCAATAGGTAGTTTTTCAATCTTCACCCTCCTCCCATCCTCCACCCTCAAGTAAGCCCTGATGTCTATTGTTTCCTTCTTTGTGCATATGTGTAACTCAATGTTTACCTCTCACTTATAAGTGAACATTTGGTACTTGTTCTTCTGTTTCTGCATTAGTTTTCTTAGGAGAGTAGTCTCTAGCTCCATCGATGTTGCTGCAAAAAACATTATCTCTTTCCTTTTTATGGATGCATAGTATTCCATAGTGTATATGTACCACATTTTCTTTCTCCATTCTACTGTTGATGGGCATTTAGGTTGATTTCATGTCTTTATTATGTTAATAGTGCTGCAATAAACATATGTATGCATGTGTCTTCACAGTGGAACAATTAAGATTCCTTTGAGTATATACCCAATGATGGGACTCCTGAGTCTAATGTTAGGTCTGTTTTAAGTTTTTTGATAAATCACTAAACTGTGTTCTGTAGTAGCTGAACGAATTTACATTTCCACTAGCAATGTATAAGGATTCCCTTTTGTCTGTAGACTTGCCAGTATTTGTTTTTTTGTGACTTTTAATAATAGCCATTTTGCCTGGTGTGAGATGATGTCTCGTTGTGGTTTTGATTTGCATTTCTCTAATGATTAGTGATGATAAACTTTTTTTCATATGCTTTTAGGTCACATGTATATCTTCTTTGAAAAGTGTCTGTTCATATACTTTGCCCCCTTTTTAATAATTTTTTTTGCTAAGTTCCTTATAGATTCTGGGTAAAAGACTTTTGTCAGATGCATGGTTTGCAAATATTTTCCCTAATTCTGTGGATTGTCTGTTTAGTCTGTTGATAGTTTCTTTTGCTGTGCTGAAGCTCTTTCGCTTAATTAGGTTCCATTTGTCAACTTTTTTTTGTAGCAATTGCTTTTGGAGTTTTTACGACAAAATCTTTGCCAGGGCCTATGTCTAGAATAATATTTCCTAGGCTTTCTTCAAGGATTTTTATATAGTTTTAGGTTTTACATTTAAGTCTTTAATTCATCTTGAGTTGAGTTTTGCGTATAGTATAAGGAATGGGTCCAGTTTCAATCTTGTGCATATGGCTAGCTGGTTATCCCAGCACCATTTGTTGAATAGGGAGTCCTTTCCCAATTGTTTTTGTTGTCTACTTTGTCAAAAATCACAAATTTATAGGTGTGTAGCTTTATTTCTGGGCTCTCCATTCTATTCCATTTGTCTATGTGTCTATTTTTATGCCAGTACCATGCCATTTGGTTACTGTATCCTTGTAGTATAGTGTTAAGTCAGGTAATGTAATGCCTCCAGCTTTGTTCTTTTTGCTTAGGATTACTTTGGCTGTTTGGGCTCTTTTACTGGTTTCATACGAAATTTTGGAATAGTGTTTTTTCTAATTCTGTGAAGAATGTCATTGGTAGTTTGATAGAAATAGCACTGGGTCTGTACGTTGCTTTGAGCAGCATGGCCATTTTAATGATGTCAATTATTCCTATCCATGAACATGAAATGTTTTTCCAATTTTATCATCTCTGCTTTCTTTCAGCAGTGTTTTATAATTCTTGTTGTGGTGATCTTTCACTTGCCTGGTTGTGTTTCTAGGTATTTTATTTTTTGTGTGTGGCTATTTTGGATTTTATTGTATTCTTTATTTGGCACCCTGCTTGGGTGTTATTGGTATATAGAAACGCTACTGATTTTCATACACTGATGTCGTATACAGAAACTTTGCTGAAGTTATCAGGTCTAAGAGCATTTGGGCTGAGATTATGAGTTTTTCTAGGTACGAAATCACATCATCTGCAAACAAATAATTTGACTTCCTCTCTTCCTATTTGGATTCCTTTTATTTCTTTCTCTTTCCTGATTGCCTTGACTTGGACTCCCAGTACTATGTTAAATAGGAATGGTGAGAGTGGGCATTCTTGTCTTGTTCCAGTTTTCAAGAGGAATCCTTCCAGCTTTTGTCTATTAAGTATGATATTGGTTATGGGTTTGTCATAGATGGCTCTTATTATTTTCAGGTATGTTCCTTCAATTCCTAGTTTGTTGAGGGTTTTTAGCATGAAGGGATGCTGAATTTTATTGAAAGCTTTGTCTGCATCTATTGAGATAATAATATGTTTTTTGTTTTTAGTTTTGTTTACATGATGAATCACATTTATTGATTTCATACGTTGAACCAACATTGCAACCCAGAAATAAAGCCTGCTTGATTGTGGTGGATTAACTTTTTGATGTGCTATTGTATGTTTGCTAGTATTTTGTTGAGGATTGTTTTATCTATATTCATCAAGGATATTGGCCTAAAGTTTTCTTTTTTTGTTTTTGCTGTGTGTGTCTTTACCTAGTTTTGGTATCAGAATGATGCTTGCCTCATAAAACGAAATAGCAAGGAATCCCTCCTCCTTCATTTTATGGAATAGTTTCAGTAGGAATTATACCAGCTCTTCTTTATATGCCTGGTAAAATTTGACTGTGAATCTGTCTGCTCCTGGGCTTTTTTCTGGTTGGCAGGCTTTTTATTACTGATTCAATTTCAGAACTCATTACTGGTATGTTTGGGGTATAAATTTCTTCCTGGTTCAGTCTTGGGAGGTTGTATGTTTCCAAAATTTATCCATTTTTTTGTAGGTTTTCTAGTTTGTGTGCCTAGAAGTGTTCATCATAGTCTCTGAAGGTTTTTTGTATTTATGTGCATTGGTAGTAATGTACCCTTTTTCATTTCTGATGTTTACTTGGATCTTCTCTCTCTCTCTTTTTTTTTATTAGTCTAGCTAGTGGTATCTTATTCTTCCAAAAAAAATTTCTGGTTTTATTCACCTTTTTTATGGTTTTTTCATGTCTTAATTTCATTCATTTTGGCTTTGATTTTGGCTACTTTTTTTTTTTTTTTTTTTTTTTTTTGAGATGGAGTCTCGCTCTATTGCCCAGGCTGGAGTGCAGTGGAGTAATCTTGGCTCACTGCAAGCTCCGCCTCCTGGGTTCACACCATTCTCCTGCCTCAGCCTCCTGAGTAGCTGGGACTACAGGCACCCACCACCACACCTGGCTAATTTTTTGGTATTTTTAGTAGAGACAGGGTTTCACCATGTTAGCCAGGATGGTCTTGATCTCCTGACCTCATGATCTGCCTGCCTTGGCCTCCCAAAGTGCTGGGATTACCAGCGTGAGCTACCAAGCCAAGCCAGTTATTTCTTGTCTTCTACTAGCTTTGGGGTTGATTTTGTCTTGTTTTGTCCTAGTTCCTCAAGGTGTGATGGTAGGCTGTTAATTTGAGATATAAATTTTTGATATGAGCACTTAGGACTATAAACTTTTCTCTCAACATGGTTTTAGCTGTGTCCCAGACATTCCGGTATGTTGTATCTTTGTTCACATTAGTTCTATTTTTTTTTTAATTTCCACGTTAATTTCATTATTTACCCAAAAGCCATTCAGGAGCAGGTGGTTTAATTTCCTTGTAGTTGTATGGTTTTGAGTAATGTTGTCATTGATTTCTAATTTTATTGCACTGTGGTCTGAGAGTGTGATTGGTTTGATTTTTTTCAATTTGCTGAGAATTATTTTATGCCTGATCGTATAGTCAATTTTAGAGTATGTGCCATGTGCAGATGAGAAGGATGTATATTCTATTGTTTATGGGTAGAGAGTTCTGTAGATGTCTTTTAGGTCTATTTGGGCAAATGTGGAGTTCAGATGTCAAATATCTTTGTTTTCTGCCTCGATGATCTAATATTGTCAGTGGGGTGTTGGAAATCTCCCATTATTATCATATGGTTATCTAAGTCTCTTCATAGGTCTCTAAGAACTTGTTTTATGAACTTGGGTGCTTCTGTGTTTGGTGCATATATATTTATCATAGTTAGGTTATCTTGCTTAACTGAACCCTTTACCATTATGTAATACTCTTGTCTTATTTGGGCTTTTTGGTTTAAAGTCTGTCTTGTCTGAAATTAGAATAGCAACCCCTGTTCCCATGGTTTTTTTTTTCTTCTGTTTGCTTGGTAGATTTTTCTTTGGTATTATTGCACGTGAGATGGGTCTCTTGAAGACAGCATACAGTTGGGTCTTGCTTCTTTATCCAATCTGGCACTCTGTGCCTTTTAATTGGGGCATTTAGTCTGTTTGCATTCAAGGTTAATATTGATATGTGTAGATTTGATCCTATCATCATGTTGTTAGCTGGTTATTATGCAGACTTGGTTGTGTAGTTGCTTTATGGTGTCAATGGTCTATATATTTAAGTGTGTTTTTATAGTGGCTGGTAAGGTTTTTCCTTTCCATAATTAGCACTCCCTTAAGGACCTCTTGTAAGGCAGGTCTGTTGGTAATGAATTCCCTTAAGCATTTGCTTATCTGAAAAGAATCTTATTTCTCTTTTGCTTATAAAACTTAGTTTGGCTGGATATGAGATTCTTGGGGTTTCTTTTCTTTAGGAATGCTGAGTATAGACCTCCAATCTCTTCTGGTTTGTAGGATTTCTGCTGAAAGGTCCAGTGTTAGCCTGATGGGGTTCCCTTTGTAGGTGATCTGTCCCTTCTCTACAACTGCCTTTAATATTTTTTTCTTTCATATTGACCTTGGAGAATCTGACGAATGTGTGTCTTGGGCATGGTCATCTTGTATAGTATCTCACTGGGGTTCTCTGCACTTCCTAAATTTGAATGTCGACCCCTCCAGCGAGGTTGGGGAAATTTTTGTGGATGATAACCTCAAATATGTTTTCCAAATTGTTTGTTTTCTCTCCTCTTTCAGGGATGCTAATGAGTCATAGATATGGTCTCTTTACATAATCCCGTGTTTCTCAGAGGTTTTGTTCATTCTGTTTTACTGATTTTTCTTTATTTTTATCTGAGTTAGTTCAGAGCACCAGTTTTTGAGCTCTGAGTTTCTTTCCTCAGAATCTATTCTGCTCAGAGTCTATTCTGCTGTTAATGCTTGTGATTGTATTATGAAATTCTTGTAGTATGTTTTTCAGCTCTATCAGTTTGGTTCCTTCTTAAAATGGCCATTTTGTGTTTCAGTCCCTGTACTGTTTATTGCAATGCTTAGATTCTTTGGATTGGGTTTTTGCTTCCTCTTGAATCTCAATGATCTTTGTTCCTATTCATATTCTGAATTCTGTGTCATTTCAGCCTGGTTAAGAACCATTCCTGGGGAACTAGTAGGGCTGGAGAA